>NC_090879.1:38831045-38833545 GCF_036669935.1 Montipora foliosa
AAAGCACCTCCTGCAAGAAAGGGGGTCATAAGCCAGGGACGAAGCGGATGATAGGCAGGATCATCCAGTATTATAGGAGTGGTGATGTGGGCTCGTTCGAGGCACTTTTGACGGTTGGAATTGGAGCGTTCTGATTGGTGGATTCAATTTTTTGCGGGAAATTCAAATTTGGGCGGGAAATTGAAACCTACGTTATGTTGGAAATAACATTTTTAAACGATGACGTCACAGACACGTGACACCTCCCTTGCTACGAACCCTCAGGAAACATAATCATGCGTAATCGTGTTGGAAATTCAAATTTGGGCGGGAAATGCAAACGTACATTAGGCGGTAAATTCAAAATTCAAACAATGAAGTCACATGGGTAGAGAGAGGGATGACGTCACAGAGTACCAGGCCCCTCACGGTCAGAAAAAATACCAGAGGAAAAAATGAAATCCAAAAGGTTTTAATGTACAAGAAAAAAGAACAACGGTACTATTTGTAGAAGATGACGCACTATGTACAAGACGTTGCCCCGCACACGCACCCTAGTTTATTACGATAAAGGCTGATTTGGATGTTGCCGGCCAATGAGAGGATCCAGAACACAATAATCCCACCGGTCACATCCGAGTTGAGTCTCCTTAAAGTCATCTCAGTTCCGTAGTGTCACTACTCAGTTTTTTTTCTTTCTTGGTGCCCCGTACGCACACCCCGTACGTAACTTTACAGATTAAAACTCGAGGAGCCCCCGAAGAACATGCCCTCGAAACAGGATGTGTCCGCGTGCATGAGTGTGGCGTTTGGGCTCTGTCTCGCCCGTTGAGCAAAGTGGGATCTCTCTGAGCTTTCTCTCTGACCTCTTTTGTCGATGGCATAGCTTTTGTCTCTCCCTGATTGTCCTTGTTTTTGTAATAGTACTGTTTGGCATACGCCTGCAATCGTGCTTTGTTTCTGTGGTAGTATTGTCTCATCTTGGCTTTAAGCTTGTCCTTCTGTCGGCAGGCGAGGGTCGTTCCTGCTGTCATTTCATCCACTGACCTCGGTGGGTTTGCCTTCGTAGTTCTATCGAGCATTTCCTTTGGCATGGTGTCTTTAACCCCACCTGGTTCAGTCATTTGGCTACGCTGTCGCGTTGGTTCTGTGTTTGCAACAGTCACCACACAGGGTGTCTCCACGGTATACGTTGGCTTTGGCACAAGCGGAGGTTGTGTCATGGTCGTTTCTCCTGCTCTCTTTTGGTTTCTCACTTTTTGTCAAGTCTTGTTTCTCCATCTCTTCTTTTACTCCTTAACCTCGTCCAGGGTTTTGGTTCGCCATCGTTTGAGTTCCTCGCGCTTGTTCCCTTTAGGAATTTTCACTTGTCGCTTCAACCTTTCGATCTCTTGAACCAGTGCTGCGAGTGTGGCCTCCATATCTTGTTGATACACTCTTTGGTAGATGGCACGCGCTTCACTAAGTCAACAAAAGCAACCGGAGCTCAATCAGACAATGTTGTCCTCCTCTGTGGCTTCTCGTTTATGATGATTTTATCCGCAGTTTCACACTTTTATTGGTTCGCACAAGAGAAAACCTAGGCTACTAGGATCTCTCACCCTTACCCTCAGTGTGCTCCCTACTCATTTAGTGGGAGTAACTCCAAGGGCTGACGAGTAAGTCATGCCCCACTCCGATACAAAGACAATCGGACTACAAAAGAGTGACACGACACTGGAAGTGTGCTATCGACGCTTGGACGTCCTGCTAGATCGCTTGTTGTGTGAGTGTTGCATATACGAAAAGGATCAACGACTCCTCGAAGCTTTGGTGACTTGGGAACCCGATCGGAATTGCAATGAGTGTCGCTACCTCTTCCGATGGGCTGATAACCTCAAGATCCCTCTCCGACCCCCGTGCGACACCGAAGAAGACTCCGACTCCACCGACAAAGAGGACACACCTTCTCTATAAAGTATGCCAAGTGATCGACCTAGAAGGACTTTTTTTGGGAGACTAGTTTCTTCCTAGGGCACTTGGTTGGTGCGATTGGACGGGTCAACATAGGAGATCGATTCATTACAAACCTTCCGTGCCTTGGCCGGATCTCTCGCCTAAAGATCGACGAATCGAACGGCTTATTACTGCACAACACACATCCACGGGCTCCCGTAATATCCACATAGTTTGTATCATCTGGCCTGTGAGTTAAAAACGGATGCCCAACACCTCTGCAAACAACACAAGACCGCTGAGCGGTCTCTAGTCGCTTACAAAGGGGGTTTGATCGAACGACCATGGTTGACCAGCTAGGGGATTCCCCACATCGATTTGGAACCTTTGGGTTGCCCGAAATTCGACCATTTACCGCGTCTCATTTCCTTTGGTTCCTGTGGTCATCATCAAGATCCGCTACATCACCACTGTGCCCAAGTGGAATGTTATCATTTCGTGCAATGGATGCGTGGATGATCCAATGATCACGATATACCCGCTACGTAAATCACGAACGGACCCAACGATTTCTAGCAGCTCAGAA
>NC_090879.1:38838545-38848545 GCF_036669935.1 Montipora foliosa
TTCTCTACAGTTGTATCTACCAACATTCATGTTTGTGAGGACAGTGTAGGTTTGTGGATGGGTGATTTAGAGAGATTTCATACTCTGATAGATTTAAATTCTTTTTTAAACCCACAGGAGAATAGGTAAATTGTCCTTGCACATTCAAACTAGTTGTTAGACACAATCAACTTTCCCTGCCTTGAGAGACTATGCCAAGAATAAAAAATGTTAAAAAAATGATCTAGAGATACACATAGAGATGGTGCATTGTACTGTTTTGCCCAGAGGACCTGTGGTTTTTGCTACAAGTTTTATGTTCATGTCTCAATCCACTTGCTTTTTGAAAACCATAATATGATAGTACATAGAATTAAATGTTGAGATGTTCTGTCAAGTATATTTATAGATCCCCCCAACATTAGGAGAAAGGCTCTCATAATAACAGTCCTTGGATTTGACTCCAACTCAGTTTACCAAACGCTCATGTACATACTTATCCACGAAAAATAATGCTCTAAGGGATGTAGCCCTTTCAATATCATTTTATTTCATAATAACAATATGTTTGTAAATGAGGTTTAACCCTTTAAGCCCCAGTATCTACATACAAATTCTCCAAACTGATCTCTCTACATGTACATTTCCTTTAAGAATTAGTTAAGAGAATTTGAGAAACGATCAAGGCATTTTTACTTGGGTGATCACTTTATTAATTCTCATAACTTATCTGTTGACAGTGTATGGATATTGTTAGGAGAAAATTGATCTTGGTCACTATTGGGACTGAAAGGGTTAAAGTGATGCTTATATAAATGGTACCATAAAAATTCAGAGTTTCATTAGCTATTGTCTCATAGTTCATGAAATTTCTACTGAGTTGTCTCAAGAACTGTTAATTCATGACTGCGTCCTGATTTGTTTTCTCTCAAAAGCTCTTTTCTAGATTGGATTTGTGTACTTGATAAAGCCTACCTGATTAACAGTGTACTTTGAATAGGGCTTACTATATCTAACCTGTCAGTTAAGCCTTGGTAAGGGAGTTTCCTTTTTTTCTGTACCTACCTTGAAGAAAAGGGGTCTCTTGTACACTCTACATGCATATACAGCACTGTATGTACATTGTATTTTGACATTACATCCATAATCATCATAATACTTAATAGAGGTATGTAAAATATTTTATTCCAATTTAATTTAAGGTTTTGATGCAATACAGTTTAGCTCTTCTCCCACCCCCCCCCCCCCCCCTCCCCTACAAACCCCTGGCAATTAAAGACATTTGTGAGAAAGAGTCATTGAGTACTAGACTGTGGGCTACAAAACCCATTCTACAATCTATTTGGCTAAGTTAGAGTTATGGCTTCACTGTATCTATACTTGATAAAGATCCTTTGTCACAGTCCTGTAGTTTAACCTATGATGTGACTCTGATGGGAGGAAGGAAAGGTGGAGGAATTTGATTGTCAACTCTCAGTATTTACCTGGTTTGTGTAAATACCATAATGATATTAAATAATATTAAACCTTGCTGTAGTTACATGCAATTACCAATATTAAAGTAATATTAAATTCCCCATTTATATTTTACATTTCAGTGATCAGCAACTTCATAGATTCCTTTCCACTCTTTAAGCTTATTCCTTGACCATTGGAAAAAATCTCTGTAATCAAGGTCCAAGATATTTGATTTAAACTTTGCAAATGATGGATAACCAGACCTTCCAGGCAGTTTCTCAAAAACCTTTCCCTTAAGCAAATCGTTTACAATAATTTCAACTGCTTCCTCTGGGTTTTTGCTGCCATGATGTCCACTTCTTTTAACCTTTGAACAGTCGTCATAGATCCCCTTCATTACATCATTAAGTGGCACAACTGACTGAGCCGCACGCTGCAGTGATGAATTGGTCATGTTGCCTCCCATCCCTTTACCTAGACGTTTTAACAAAAGATTTAAGTGTTCCATAAACAAATCTAGTGGAATGTTTCCTCCCTTCTTGCCCATGGAATTGATGAACCTGTTAACAACTAGACAGAGTGACTCCTCCTCAGAAAGCACTGCACGGATTAACACAAAAAATAAGAGAAGAGCATAAGCATACTTGGTATGCTTAAACTTGTATGCAAATAAAAGTACAAACTTATAACAATTGACAAGTCTAAAGCCATCGCCTTCCTTTATGGCATCTACAATATCCATAAAAAGCAATCCTAGTTGCAGTCTGGCATTGTGGTAATTAAAAATTCTATCACTTTCACTCTGGGAGTCTTCACTGAATTGGTCCTCAGGTTGAGTATCACTGGCTACTTCTAGGTCAGGATGCTGCACACTTTCATGCCTGTAGGTAATATCAAAGAACATGAAGTTCAGTCGCCTTTTATACATTTTTGAAAGCAGTTGAAGAATTGGACAAGAGTGTAAGAGAGTAAATGGGTTGAAGGTGAAATTGTCTCCAAGGGTGTATACTTCACCTCTTCCTTGTTGCATTTGTAGCAAAGACAAGAGAACACGGTCCTCGACACTTGTAGTAACCATACTTGTCTCTGTTGTTATCACCTCCATCATTGATAATCAAGCCATGTCGTTCTTGTTCATGCCTAATTTATCATAATAATTACTGGGCATTAAATTAATTTTAATTTCCATTTTAAAATGCAAAAATTATTGCAACCCTCAGAAATGGCTTTAAATTCCCCAAAGATTAAATGAAGCAGAAATGTATGTTGCAATAATCTTTTTGGGATAATCTTTTTAGCGCAATGAATTTTCCATTAGTGGACTGTATTGAGGTCAGTACCTTACTCTTGTGGAATGAAGTGGAAACTGCATACCACACATCGCATCTCTACAAGAAAATCCTTGCTTGTATGCTTCATCTAACATAATGACATTCTCTGAGACGTTAGTTCCTAAGAACACTCCATCTAAAAAGGTCTGTGTCTCTTTGTAGAGCCATTCTCGTTTCATCTGCAAATCCCAGTTGGTTGTGTCTGGAATGGGTCTCTTACTAGGAGATCCTACCAAAAAAATTATTGATGAAAAAAATATATACGTGTTAAAAAATATATTAATAACATTAAAATGTTTGACTACGTATTCAGTATATTTTGTCAGTACCAGTGCTATTTTGATGTACCAGAGCCATGCAGTCAATATAATGTCATGAAGCTTTATGTAATAATATAGCTTAAATTGGATTTATTAAGTGTCATTGTCGGCTTTAAATAATTTATTGTCATGACTTGTCAAGAAACTTACTGTTTGAATGCATTATTAAAAGAACTTTTAAGAATACCTCCCATATCAGTCATGCCAGAAAATAGCATCCACTTTGTAATAATATGGGCCTCAGTTTCACGATCAATGAAATCTTTGAAAGCATTGTAATCCTCTTCAGGACCCCTTTTAGCATTGCTCTTCCCTGTTCGATTCATTGATGCGCAGGAGGTGCCCATCTCAGCAGCTGAACCTTCCTTAAAGAACAGCTGCTTGAAGATCTGAGTACACAGAAACAATATTGCTTAAAGAAAACATTAAAATAACATCAAACTCTTTCTAGGTTAATCATACAGGCTCCAATCTCATATATGATTGTTTATTTTGTATTATTATACAGCTGCCAAAAAAAGAATATAAATTAATGATATTCATAGCAACCTTATTTGTTATGTGTTTAAAATATAACGTATGCCTTGATAACGCAGGAATTGTTTTGTTTTGTTTTCATGAACTTTATTGTTAACATTAATTTTTTGAATACAAACATACCCCAAGAAACATCTTCTTTAAGTGCCAGTCAGCAAAGGCTGGTGTTAGTCCTTCTAGGCGCTCTGATGGAGATTCAGCCAGTGTATTTGCCCACTGGCAATTCCGAGCTCGTTCCTCTGTTAATTGGTCTCCGTCAAAGATCACCTTTTGCAAGATCTTGCTCTCACCACCATTGGAAGTCACTGTTGGAACATATTTGGACTGTAGGGCTTCCATTATTTGAGCCATCTCTCCAGCTTTGTTGGGGTTTAGAAATTGCAGACCAAGTGGACACTGATAATTATTTGTAAAATATATATACATATAGTCAGTACAATTACACCTTAATACATTACATCTAACCTAAAGCCGTTTGCATTTCACAGCTGTGTGGGAGGGAGGAGGTAGCTTAGTTGTAGAAGGTAAAAGGTCTCATTTTTTCTAGCCTGAATCAGTTTCTTTTTGCAACCCTTTCTTGTTGTCCACTAGAGAGTAGCATCTTCAATAAAAAAGTTACTTTTCTACAAGTATAAACTGACAGATAAAGTATAATAAAAGAAACTATGGAAGAAGGTCTGTACCTTATTCATTTATAAGGGATGGTAGTGTGAAGTATGGCTCAAAGGGTGGGGAAAAATTTTGTTGAAAGAAGAAGTCAGTAATTTGACCTCTGATATTATTATTATTATGATTATTTGACCTCACAATAATTGTCAAAAACATACCACTTCTGATTTTTCCTGCATCTCTCTAGAGTACTGGTGTGGAATGTGGTATATAGAAGCCCCCTTGAATTTGCTGTAGGGTTTTAGGTACTTTAAAATGACCCGTGGGATTATGCTTGTTAAATCAGATGCTATCGCTTCCTGCACTTCAGGCGTTGGTAGGAACTCCTGCATTTCGATCTCATCTATGCTTTTTTGTGGTTCTTTGTTGTCCATGCCATTAGCAACAACCCTGTCTTTAACAGCATATGCATGGAAATAATGCAATGACTTGTTTGTCTGGGACTTGGTCTGGTACCTTGCCTTCACTTCTAGATCCCAGTTATCACCGACAATCCTGCATGAGAACGTGAAGATATGAGAAAGAAATATCAGAAAAAAAAATGTGTTGAATAAATTGTAACAAAATAAGTGCCCGTAAAATGAATTAATTTGCTAATAATAAAATTCATTCTCAGTTAAAACAGTTATGTTTAATTTTAGAACTCTCTAACATTGTAGGGCAGGGAGGGTTGTGTCAACCAAAGAGAAGCAGAGCATGTAAGGTGTCAACATAAGGAGTGTACTATTGTTCACTGACGCAGCATAATCAAGTCTAATAGGGTCATTCCTGCCTTGCATTCAAGCCCTCTCTGCAAGTTATCTGCTTTCCTACAGAATAGTCAGCAGAAAGAGAAATACAAAAGTGTAAAAATGTGAGAATAAATTTATCCCCTGACTCATGTTGTTCAGGCTGAATGAAAATGTCGGTCTGTTTCACTGTGCCTAGAGGATGTTTCATTTGCCATCGCCCGACCAACCTGTCTTTTAGAAAATAGGAAAAAAGCATGTGAAAATACCGGTAACTCAGGAGAATAAGAGTACATCCTTTGGTTTTCCGTATTTAAAGTGAACACTGTCTTCTTGCAATGCTTTTTAAAGCAGTTACAGTTCATGAATTATTTCTTTCTTAAAACGAGGTTTCCTAAAAGTTTAAACAGATTCATCCCGCGAATATTTAAGCGGACATCTTTTGTTTGCCCTACCGACCGACGCATTTGTTTGAGACGGATGGATGAATAACAAAACATTGTTTGGGCGTGGCCAAAAATACCAAAAAATCAATGAAACCATACGAAATATCGTTATGTTCGAAAATCACCTGAACTTTGGCAACGGTTTTCCTTTAAGAGTATTTACGGCAGACGCTACATCTGTGTCTTCAAATTGATCAACGGCACATTCTGGCAGCATTTCTTTACAAGATGTATACACGGCGTCTGAGAAATTCACACAACAAGAAATAGCCTCCCTAGAAAAATCAATCGTGCACACTTCCATGCCATCTTCACTTTGAGAGGTTGTTTCTGAGTGTCTGTTGAGAACTTCTTCTAGGAGAAGAATCTTCTTCTCGCGTGTTACTATCTCATCTTTCCAGTTCGTCGCAGCTTTGTCGAAAGCAAAGCATACTTTCTTCTGCATGTTTCGCACGGTGTTAGGATGGCTCGCGAGGCCTAGCTTGTTAAAACAGTCCATCTCCTCCTTCTTACAACCTCCAAGCACTAAAATGGTGTTAATTCTAAATGTAAAATAAGAGTTCGGAATCCATGGATTCAGAATGCTTGCAAAGATCAATGCCTCCTTGTTTTTCGCGTTCTTTACTTTTTTGTTCCTTGGAAATGACGAAGAAACAAGGCAATGTAAGTTGGGTGCTTTTTGTTGGATTTCTCTAATCAAATGGTCATTTCGGAAATCAGCAAGCTTCTCTAACTCCCCTCTGTACTTGTACGTGTTCGTCGGATCTTTTGAGTAGTTCTTTAGTTCTCTCTTTATTTCTTTTCCAATCTCTTCCAACACTTTATCGTGCAGTGGAGAAAATTTAGTGACGCCAACTGCGGCGGTTTTGTAGTTTTTGATTCCTAAGTTTTTTACAAGAAGCTCTTCGTCACCTGTACACTCGTGTTCTATCACCCGACCACTGGAATATGCAATAAATATCTGAAAGATGAAGATAAAGACAAAAATTGATAAACGAAAATAAGTAGAACACGTGCGGGTAATTCTTAGTAAGAGCTTATGTACATATCGATAAACAGTTGTCAATGTCAGTTCAAATTTGTAAAGCTTCTTTTTGTTGAATATTTCTTTACCTGTATCAGAAGGAAAGAAATTAAATTATTGCGTCCATTGAAAGAAACGCTAATTGCAAGTAGCTGCAGCTATTAAGCTTAATTTAGAATTTAACTATCTGGAAAAAGGAACGACTTACCTTCACCACTGGCCTGGACGCTGTTTCGTCCTTTGTTGTTGTTACAGGTAAACACATTAAATTCGCTATAGCGCCTTCAAGATTTTCACGCTCAGTCCAATCGGCTTCGAGCTGAAATAAGGACTTCCTTGACCGACCTTTAGGTTCTCTTGGCTCTGGTACTTGTTGTGGAATATCCTTTATTTTCTTTGAGTTCGGTGTCGATCCGCTGGGGGAATTTCCATGGAGCCTCTTAATTCCACCTTCCGTAGACTCCGAATTGCCCTCGTCGATCCTGGCTTTGACAGCACTTTCAAGTTCATGGAACATCGTGCAGCAATTGAAAATTTTTCTTGCACATTTTTTGCAAGCTGACCTGGATTCTTCGCTCGCTGCATTACAAATACCTATCCCAACGCTTCTGAGTAAGTCCGACAACACGATACTGCCGGCAGTGGACGATTTTTTTTCCGTTAACTCTCGATTTCTTGTGGCCTTGCATAACGGCACAGCCCCAGCTGGTAGAATTTCATCACAAAGATAACATTTTTTACTTTTTTTAGCGAGCGCCATCTGAACATCGCCGTGAAATTTTCTTTTCTCTTCCCGTGAGAGACGAGGGATAATACGGAGAGGAAATGATCTCAGGCTACTTTTCCCTTGTGCGGGGAGACTTTTTTCGCGCCTCGTTGAAATGAGATTCCCGCCAATGTACGCAGAGCGGCTGACTTCCGGTAAATGCTGATTGGCCCATTAACTTGACAGGTAGAGCTGACGTTTGTTTATTTAAATTAGAGGGCGGCTGGCGGCATGTTAAATAAATGTATCAGGCGTTATTTTTTTTTTCCTCTCGCCTCGTCCGCCCTTGATAAAAAAAAAAAAAAAAACGCCTGATCGCAGGTTAGATGTAGGCTCATCTGCTCATCCATCGAAATCATAAAAATAAACTGTTGGAGTGAAAGTTTCCATGCATAGGTTTTTAGGAATGAGATTTTTAGATAATTGTATGCCGCTAGGGATGTGGTAAACAGTAGAGTTCATCCTCGACGAGTGTTTTCGTAAGCTCTATCCGTTGCAACCACTACCGGAATTCGATGGCACGAGGAAAGAAAATGTTAAAAAAAGATAACTTCTTACGGTGAGAATTTTTTTATTTCATCATATTTTGTAGATAGTAAATAAAGTAAGTGATTCATGATTTAAAAAATAGGGGTCACCGATGATCTGAACGAGTAAAATCGATGTGATTTTGCAAAGCTCATGGAAAAGTTTGTTTGTCACGCTTTTGCGTGACCTGTCGGGCAAGGACTGGAACCCAAGAGAGGATCGATCGTTGAAGAGATGAAAGGTTTTTACCATAGTTAGTCGAGGGGAATGGTTAGGAAGGCCGGCAAACTTCAAAGGGTGAGGTTATTGTTCGATTTTACGGAGATCATGCGACAGACTCCGTGCAAAGGTATTTTCAAGATGGCGTCCGCAGTCACATAGCAATCACCGTCTATGGTTTTTACCAAAAAAAAAACCTTTTTCGAGCATAGCAACGACGTTTTAAGCAGGGGTCATCTTCATTTGGTTGGTGTTTTGTATAATATCTCCCCATTGCCGTCATGCTCATCCTCTGGAGTGTGTTTTTTGTGAAATTCAATCGCTGATAGTTTCCACGCAGGTCCGCACTATTCAAGCGGACGAGGACGAAAATACTGCTCAATTTTCACGAAAGTAAAGGAAAAGAACTTTAAAAACATGCATTCACTTTGAACTTAAGTTCGTAGGGTAATAAAAACATTAAAAAGAAATAGCCCCATTAAATTTACGCAACGGTTCGTCCACGAGTTTTAGAAACTTTCAGCCACTAGTCTACTCGATCAGCTACCTTTTCCAGGGCTTTTCCATCCTCCCGCTCACTTCTCTTTGAAGTTTCATGATGATTTGGAAATAAATGTGCCATTCTTTTGCCGGCCTGTAATTTTTTCCTCGGCGTTTTTGTCGCCATGTTATTTTCACTGATGCTTGAAAAATTTGTATGAAAGTCAAGTAGACTAGTGCACGACTGATAAAACCTCGCGAATATCAGTCGTGCAGTAGTCTACTTGACTTTCATAAATATTTTAAATCAATTTTGACTGATCACGATCTTCTCTGATCCAACGCTGTGCAAGACTTACCGTCCACGGTTTTTGCAAAGGTTTTAAAACCTCAACTTCACTAATGCTCCAAGTAATGCGTGACATATTACAGTCGCGTTACATGTGCAGTAACGTTGCGCACAAACAATTAGCGCGAACGTCCTTAAGGCGAAAAAATGTGCTCAAGTGGCAAGTGGAAGCTTGTCGGTTTCCGAAACCGCTGAGGATCTCTTGACCGAAGCTCGCGCTCGTCTAGCGAGCCGAGAAGGCTCAAGTTCCAGTTCAGGCCCCAGTTGTTCAAAAGGTGGATAACGCTATCCACCAGATAAATCACTATCCATTGGATAGCGCAATTGATTTCCCTTTTACTTATCCACTGGATAGTGATTTATCCGGCGGATAGCGCTATCCATTGTTTGAACAACTGGGGCCAGGTGAGTTTTTTTCTCTTACGAACTCGTTATTTGTTTTCTTTTTCTCTCATTAAATGCTTTTATCTTATTTTTTCATTCACGTTGTCATTGTTATAACTCTTTATTTTCAGCGGGAACCGGGTGTGTGCTTGTGCTTCTTGCACTAAAGCTAGCTTACTGTTCAAGAACAACGCGAACAACAACAACAAAAGCAAGCGAAGGATCGGGAGGCAAACCGGGAGCGAATTCGGGAGCGATATATATACAGAGCCTATTACCAGGCGAACAAAACTCGATACAGAAACTATTACCAGGCGAACAAAACAAAGATCCTCGAAAGGCAAAGACGGTACCAGACGAACCACCGCCAACAAATTCGTGAGCGTAGACGACACCATCGCCAAACCCACCGCGAACGAATTCGTGAATACAACCGACCATATTACTAAACATGCCGGAGACGTGAGCTGGGTTCGTGTTTGCTTGGCGACCGATGCCCGTCCGTCCAATACCATTGATGCGACCGGTGGCGGCTGGATCGTACGTAAGTACGGGCTCCAGCTTCCTACGCTTCCCTACCTGAGAGAAGGCTTAGCGCGTCTGGAGCGCCTGGTTCCTCCCGCATCCCCGTGTATGTCGTCGGATCTATCCGTCGGATCTATCCGACCGGCTAGACGAGCAATTGCTTCGTACCTCTCCCGCAGGGTCATCGTACATTGCTTCCAACGGTAGCGGAACTAAATGACCTGGTACCACCCCGCCCCGAAACTGCACGACGATCC
>NC_090879.1:38853545-38856045 GCF_036669935.1 Montipora foliosa
GGGTTAATCACTCACTGAAAAACTATGTCCCCATTAAGGTGCAAGATTAAGGTGGCTCAAACCAGTTTTCAACACTTTCAAGATACCTTGTTATTACAAGGATTGACACTACAGCATCTATTCATGTAACAGCAATGTTATGGTACCACGTGAAACATCAATTATTGCTGAAAGAGATGCAGTCATTTGTGAAGTAACAAGTTATCATCGCAACAGGAAAGCCTTGCAAGAACACCCTATATTTTGACTTTAGCTGCTCCTGTCTGAAAAAAGAACTCGGTGACCCCAATTTTTCATTGCACAATAGTGATCAGCAGGCCAAGATGAAACTCTCTGCAAAATTTAAAAAAAATTCTGTGCAGCGGATTCAGAACTACCTTAAGTTGGCTTGAAATCCGCTCTACAGAATTTTTTTAAACTTTGATAATGAGCAGCCAAAACATGTGGTGTTTTTGCAGGGCTTTCCTGTTGCCACGGTAACCTTTTACGTCACAAAACTGACCAAATCTTTTCCAGCAATAATTGGTTTTTGACAAGGTACCATAACATTGCTGTTAAGTGTTAAGTTGTTGTACATGATGATGTAGTGTCAGTCCTTCTAATAAGAACGTCTCTTTCAACTGTTGAAAATGGTTTGAGCCACCTTAAACTAATTGACTTCATGGCAGAATCATAGTGGAATGCCATATTATTATTATTATTATTATTATTATTATTATTATTATTATTATTACAAGCATAATACATGTACCAGCCTATTGCAGTACCAACATGTGCCCAATGTGTGCCTATTCTTTTAACATTTCAGCTAAGCTGTCATCTTGTCTGGATCAGCTGCAGTCCATTTTGGGGGAGAATTTACATGAACCTACTGCTGTTTCAGCTGTTATCCAGTGTAATTATGATGTGGAACGCGCTTTGGATCAGATTTTTAGCCAAGGTACTATTACAGTATCTTTGAAAATTGTCTGCAGGAAAAATGAAGGCTTTTTTGGGTAGTTGTGAACCATCAATGCCCAAAAATGTGTCAATCTGTGGAGGGTCACATTGCTTTCTCTGTCTTCTTGTAAATACTGTCATGATTCTCTGTGTGGTAGAGGGGCACGTTTGCAATTTAAATTCAATTTTCAATTTTTTTTAAATTCTAAACTCACACTAAATATTTATGGGTGTACTGTATTATTTACAAGAAGAAAAAAAATAAGAAAAGCAATGAACAATGAATAATCACATGTGACCTCTCACACGAAAATGTTCCTCATGACTAGTTGTTCAGAGGCATGAAGCCGTGAAGTAGCCATGAAGTCGCCATGAGAACAGAAAGGGAAGTCATTCTCGTGAGTTAAGAAGTCGTTCTTAACCCTTTCAGCCCCGATAGTGCCAAATGGCACTTATAGATTTTACTCTGTCTAACGCCAGACGATTTTACTCGTCAATGGGGAACCTCTCGGGGCTTAAAGGGTTAAGTAATAAAGACTTGTGAGAACGGAATTGGAAGTTGTTCGCTTTCCTCAAGCAGTCATTCGAAAATAACAGGTACCCGTGAGAACGGCTCTGGTTATTCAGGAGAGAAAGCAACAATATTGCTCGCCGTTCAAATGAGCATGGGATGGCACTGCAAGCTCTATTTCGCTTCATTAAACTCATGCATATAACTCACATATAAAATCCTGTTTAACAACAACAAGGTAAATCTGTTCTGATGGTGGAGCCAATATTAATACAATTTACCCTCTGGATTAAGATTCAAGTGTACAAAGTATCGCTCTCCTCACCTGTGTTTTCCTTGTTTACATCAATTACATCTAGTCATCTGGAGAAATCCTTGACTATTGCTATGTCAAAGCCTCGTTTGCATACACACCCATATTCCCATATTTGAAGCATTATTGTTGGCTATTAAACACATTAAAACCAAATGAGTGGTCAAGTACAGTGTATGACAATACAGATAAACAACTTTCCATTCAGAGAAACTTTTTCTAGGTTGACTTTCCTTTTAAGTCGTTCAATTCTATCTGTTTTTTTTAAAAAAAGAAACAGGTTCAGCCGTTCAGTCGTAAGAACACTCGTTTTAAAGATTTCTTTGGCCTGTTCAGCTCATGAGCTCATCCATTCAAAAATTCTGCAGTTGTTCGATCGTTTGTTTCAGTCGTGAGAACGATTTCACAACCCATGAGCTTGTCGCGTGTTTAGTCATTCAATGACTTTCATAAGAAACTTTTTCGCGTGAGAGGTCACATATTAATAAATAAATAATAATATTTCAAAGAGACAAGCTAGAAATACAATAGTTGTGTGTAAGTTTGGGACACCTAAAATAGTAGAGATTAATCGAGTATGTAGGAGATTAATCAAGTACGTAGGTGCCACAAATTGAAAACATGAATGATGAAGGAAATACAATATCAAAAAAATAATTATTAATTACATGTAGGTTAAAAGTATCGCTTCATAGAATAACAAGATAACTTTGTTCGAAGGATTTTTAGCCGACTTC
>NC_090879.1:38861045-38866045 GCF_036669935.1 Montipora foliosa
TACATGTAATTTGTCAAGTTCATCTCTACCAACTAGTTCTCAAAACCTTGACCATGATGAAACATTGCGACCAGACCAAGGAGTTGCAGTCGGTGATTCAAGAAATATCAAATGCTTGACTGAAGAATTAGAAAATGTTCATATTCTCAGAGATGCTAGCATTGCAAAGAAAGCAAAAAAAGACTATAACCAAAACAACAAAGCTAAAAAGAAAAACAATGAGAAGAAAATGGACACTTCTACTTCGATACCCAAAAGACAGGTGTCAAACCCTTTGTCTGCTAAACCTACATTGTTTGGTATGGCTTTTTGCTATACTGAATCATTGAGAACATCTTCCAACAAATCTGTTGTTGAAAGAGTTGTTAATAGACTGTATAATTTAAATTACTCTTATTTGACTGCTTTTGATTTTTCAACTCCTTCACCTGATGATATTGTGAAAGAGAAGCAAAAAAGGGCATTTTCAAGAAAAAGATGATTTACTGGCTGGAAAGTTTGCAAATTTTAGTAATTATTGTTTTTCTTACATGTATTATCATACGCTTTGCTTTATCATAATTATCAGACATTAACTCTGGAAGACTGCTATATCCACAAGTGGTTATTTCAAGATAGTTATTCAGTTGATATCAGGACGGTTGTAGAATTATGGTCATGGTGAAAATTTCAATTTTTACATACGCAATAATGTTATAAATGAATCAAGCATTTTAAATATCATAAGTGGTGAATGTACATTTTACTTCCTAAAAAGATCATTCTTTTCTAATAACATTAAGTATTTTGGAATTCATGTACAAGTTGAACTGACAATACAGTATCCTTGACTTGTGTAGTTTTTCTCAGTATTTTAAACAAACTTTTATAAATTTAATTATTTTGTAATTTTAAAATAAAATTTGTAATAAAATCAATAATAATTATTACAATGTACAGTACATGTAGCATAAATTTGATCTCATTGTCTTGTGTAGATTATACTTCCTAAACAATAACTGGATGAGTATTGCACATTGTTGATGTTCTAAAAATTAAATGATTTGATGTGTAGATGTGAATATAAAACACTGCAGACACAAACTATCATACTTATTTTAAAACCCATTGACTCATGTGGGTTCCCCATTGTTAAGTAAAATCGTCTGGGTTTAGATGGTTTTAAAAGTCTGGCCGGTTTTGGCCGGTTCAGGCGTCAAAGGGATTTATTAAATAATTAAGCACTTGGCAGGGTCCCAGTCAATAGAATAAGTGTGTTTTGTTTTTGTATGGTGTTCATCAATATTATTATTGAGATCACTATTCTCCAACGCTTGTTTGTGTTCTGTATTAAAGTTGTGTGTTTAGGTTCCTACCGGGGTCACTAAATTTGTAAGTGGCTTGGCAATCACAGCATGTGATCTTGTTTACTTCTCCCTGTCTGTCCTTGGGGTAGCCTTTGTTTTTGTCATTCATTAGTAAGCATCGTAAAGTGTTATTGGTCTGTTAGCCACACGTACATGATTGTATGTTGTACGGTTGTAGTATGCATGAGATATTTTTCAGAAGTCCCTTTATGTACGGTACTGTCATTGTGGTGACACCAGGCCTTCTGATATTATGCGATGGTGCAATTTTGCACAATCTACCTCAAATCACATCCGATCGCACAATTCACGAAAAATCGCATAATTCACAAAAGAACGCACACCATTCATAAAATAAAACATAAATCAACAGTTTCATAGGAATTCCTGCATAAATACACCATTTTAACGATGATTTACCTTGGAAAAAGGCTAAAAAACCTTTGTCACCTTCGTTTTCGTAAACATTCGAAGTTCAAGGCGTTATTTTGCATGTCAGGGGCCTTATATACACATCACTGAAAAATGATAACATAATTGCCTTTTCTATTCACTTTGGAAATATAGTGCAGAAGACCTTGTGTTTTAAAATTTATCTCAACTAATGTCGATCAAGATGCATAATTGCTGTTCCTTTGTGTTCAGAATATCTTTAGGGAAGCAAAAGAATGTTTTTCTTATCCTGAAACCGTTAATATAAAACAAGCTTAAAATTGCTCAGGAAAAAAATTGCATAATTCACATATTTATTTGTTGCATAATTGACCTTTCTAATCACATAATCTACCCTGCAAATTTTGCATAATTTGCAGTTTTTCATCGCACCCTATCAGAAGGCCTGGACTAACAGTTGAGGTAGTAGGGCTGTTGTCCCTTTGTTTGGTCTACATGTATGTGTTGCATTTGACAAAATTTGTGATGTTAGCCATTGACATAATTATATATAAGCCGCTTTATTTTAATGATGAAATGATATATGAAATGGATCATGTACATGTATGAAGTGCGGATATGAAATCAACTGAAGCTATGATCTTCCCAGTTATGAATGCAATTTTTGCAATTGCGTAAAGAAGCCTGAAAAATTCAGGACTTCAACGGGGTTTGAACCCGTGACCTCACGATACCGGTGCGATGCTCTAACCAACTGAGTTATGAAGCCACTGATGTTGGGAGCTGGTCATTTGTGGGTTCTAATGTTCCCGTGAGGAATGAATCAACGATGAAATGATATATGAAATGGATCATATATGAACTGCGAATATGAAATCAAGTGAAGCTATGATCTTCGCAGTTATGAATTTTTCAGGCTTCTTTACGCAATTGGAAAAATTGCGTTCATAACTGCGAAGATCATAGCTTCACTTGACCAGCTTTATTTTGTTGACAGCAGTTATTATGCATAATAATATTTCTTGTTTTCTTAAGCACTTTTGTCACAGAGAAAGGTTTAAAAATAAGTAATGGTTAAAATTGTGCGTTAAATACAAAGGAGCTTAAACAACTTAGACATTTTTTAGCATTTTGCATTCCTGTGATTTTGGTCTTGCTTGCATTCCTTGCTTGATCTTGTGCACTTCACTTCCTGTTGCTGCCCGTCTGAAAAATGCAAGCTTGTGCTTTATAAGTTCCGTACTTTGTAACTCAGGCACCTGCAGTAATAGAAGAGAGAAGGATCATCAGGTAAGACTTCAGCATCCTGTGCTTGATGGCAAAAAGGACAGATCAACGGACTCATTTGTCCCTGTGGTAACACCCAACAAAGACAAGACTGTTGTCGGTTTTTCTACTCCACCAAAGAAATCAAGGGAAAGGTAAGGGCACAAGTTCGAGGTCTGTTCTGTAAAATAATGCATTAAGTTTTTTCCCATTGATTTATGGTCCAAGTGCGAAGTGCATGAGCCATAAATCAACGGCAAAAAAACGAGGATCCATAATTTTACAGTACAGAACAACAAAACGAGGTTAGTAGTAAGATGTTTATCATGTACAGCTCTGTCGTAATCAGCCACGCAGGAAAGGAGACTAGTTGAAGCAAAGTGGAAGGTTCAACTGCCACAAAGATTGCCATGTCAAAATCTGAAAAAAACGAAATCATCTTGGCTGTTTGTTGCTTGCAAGATTCAAACAGTCAGTTTTACAAGTTTATGTTACAGAAACGACATGAAAACTTGAAATTTTTTTGGCAGGGTGACGTTGTGATCTCAAGCCAAAGAAATATACCGGTATCACACAAATGGACTCTCTTTCATAATTTGTTAGACTTCTCTTTACTATTTTTATTATCTGTTATGTGTACATGTAGCTTCCAATCATATTCTAAGCATTGAGATTCTTCTAGTTTGGCAATGAGTTTAAAAATCTGAATTTGTGACATGCAGGTACAGTGTAAGATTTGTACACAAGACAATCATATCCTTCCAACAATTCCAATGATTTTTTTAAAAGTTTATTTACCAGGTAATTGTCCACACCTTAATACAATCTTATTTTTTAAAACAAAAGGAACAAATTAAATAAGGCAAGGAGGTGAAAAAAAAAAAGGCTTGAAAGATTATAAGTGATTGGCCCTCCTCAAAAACAAGAAGGATAGAAAAATATAGTCATCATCTTGGTCAGGCTGGCATAGTCACTGGTTCACTATCATCTGTGCATCCTACTTATCGTATGTGGGTTACTTATATTGAGTTTCAGTCAATTTCAACCTGACTTGAGGGTTTTTTTTGTCCAGTTACTCTGTTTTTTTCCCGTCTGCAAAATCAACATGAGCTATTACCATTGAAGGGAACCTAGCACTTGTCCCATGATAGTTATCATATTGGTCAAATATGTTGCGATTAAAAAGATGAGTTATGGTATAAACTAGACACACCGTGAGCGTAAACTGGGTTGCCTGTGGTACATGTTACACAAAAGCAGAAGGCACTAAGTTGGGTGGTATTGAACTGTGGCATTCCAGTAATTGGAAGTGATGTAGACCATTTGAGGGGTCACGTCATGCTAGTAATGGCCCTTTGGCTTTATAATACACATTCACACGTTGAATTATTTTGTAATGATGTGTCCTGTTTTGAGGTCTTTTACTTTTTTAAAAGCTTTGGTAATAATTCATTTCAAAGATAACAAAACACACTCTTGAGTGAAGCTCACTCGTTTCTTCTTTAAAGGGGCTGTGTCACTCAAAATGATATAATCCATGATTTGGGGTGCAGCAGTGATGAGAGCACTGACGCCTCCCACCGATGTGGCTTGAGTTCGATTCCTAGACTCTTCGCCATATATGGGTTGAGTTTGTTGGTTCTCTACTCTTCACTTGTCTGAGAGGTTTTTCTTTCGGTACTCGGGTTTTCCCATCTCCTGAAAATTTACCTTGATTTGGATTAAATTATTGTTAATTTCAGTTTTAAACAGTGTCCCCAAGTAGTGCTCCAGAGCTAGCTAAAACATTGTAATAACCTCTTAAAACTGTTGAAAAACAAAAGAAATACTGCAAAAGGAAAGAGAAGCATAGATGGACATAAATGTACAAGATTGAAACGGATTACATTTGGGTAATCTTGAAAAAAGTCGACCCGACGTTTTTCAAAATTATGACAAATCGCCTTGATAAACGTCGGCAAGGGAATTCCACATTTAGCATTTTCTAGGTTTAAA
>NC_090879.1:38871045-38876045 GCF_036669935.1 Montipora foliosa
ACGAAAGTAAGACAGAAAACCAGAATTTCCCATTGAAGCATCCTCTAAATTCCTTTGCCACCAAATAAACAGAATGCATTATCAACGACTAGTCTGTGCTGCTGAAACAATTCCCCATTTTGACTTCGTCGACTTCGTTGCATGCCCATACTGACAATAACAGTAGTTCTAAGAACAGCTCAGATTGCTAAAAGTCGGATCAGTTTTTCTCAGGTATTCTCAGTTTCGCTCAAAGCTGCTCTAAGGTTCTCAAAGGTCACTAGGAGATGACCGGCGAGTTGATGGAGATCAGTTTGCCTGACCTCTATGTCGATCCCCGCTCTTGTGCAAAGTGTTTATTTGTAAAAGAAATCAGAAAAAATATATAATTTTGTCTTTAATGTCAACAACTTACCTTTGGCTCCACAATCAAAAAAGATTTTTCTAACAACTCGATCTGTACGACTGCGACTACAATCACAAAGTTTGAATGGATGGACATGTGCAGTCAAGATGCGATGATTCCGGCGTGACCATGCACATCCAAGAGAAAATGACATCTTAAGGGCTAGACTTTCAAAAGTTCTTCGTTTCATGTATATTTGCGTCCGAAAAAATCACACTTCGCTCGCCAAAACATTTTCTCCTGGCATTCTCGTGAGGTGGAATTGTGGCAAGTCTACTTATGAACTTAAAACATGAGAGGGATGGTTGATTTCTTCAAACATATGCACTGTTTATTTTGTCATGCAAAATGGACTGATATTCCAAGCATAAACACATTTTAAGACTCTAATACTTCTTTTCAAGTCTTTCTATTAATTTTTCTTACTCAACAATACATTTTTCAGCAGCTATTAATTTTTTTGAATAATCCCCTACCCCCTGCCCCACGTAAAGTTATAGTCATGTATGTAAATGTATGCAAGCATCAATTTCCATGCACTAATGTGACACGGAAAACAAGAAACTGAGGGCATTTTATACCTCATGCGCTTACTGCGCATGAGTAATTACAAAAAATATTCTACTTAAAGGTTTATTTTTGGGCATTCATTTGGACGAAAAATGTCACAAAAACCTTTTCCAGCGTAACATTTATTGAAACAAACAAAATTTTGCTATTAGCAGCAAAAAACCCTTGCTACAAAGACACTACTTAGTAGGGGAGGGACAGGAGAGACTTTTCATGACATGGAGAAAAATATGACAAAATTAAAAAATGACGAAATGAAACGCAGATACTGACTGGGTTTGGCAACCGAGTAATAATGATAACAGTGTAAACACAACTTACATTATTAAGAGAGTGACAAAGATGGATCATTAAATGATGCAAAGTGACAGATTATATTAAAATTAAATATAAGCTGTCACTTGCATCATTTGAATTGTAAACAAAGTTTGTTTACTTTTCAAAGAAACACAAATTTTTGACAAATGAATACAAGATCTATGCAAAAAGAACTCTTTAAAATTTGTTGTAAATATAACACAGGGAGAGGTAGAAAAATGGCATCAATACCAAAGCCAGTAGGACTAACCAAACCTCTATGCTGGCCCAGATTCAAGCTGCCTGACTCACTTGACACAATATATTATTATTGTCATAATGAATTGTTTCCTGTTTTTTTTTTTTTTTTTCAGTTCTCCTGAAGGACCAATGGAAGTAGAAACAGAAATGAGACCAGCAGATACAGGCAAAGCTAAAGTAGCTGGGAAAAGCAAAGAACAGGTTTACTTAGCCTCATAGCTTTGATTTGCCTTACCCTTCATCAGTTTTTCTGTGGTTTCTTGTATGACTAATTTGTGTTGTATCTGTATTAAGGCACTTGCTGAAGCTCTTGAAAACTATCACAAACTCCGCAAAGGAAAAACGCTTCTGAATTTGGTCGTAATTGGTTAGTTGGCTATTGTCATTCATGTACATTTAGTATTTGGAGTGTTAGCTTTTGGGAAGATTTCTTAAATGCAGATAAAATATATTTTGAGATTTTGGAATCATACACTGTAAAATTATATGTTGTCATTATAGTAAGTGTGATTTAATTCATTTTCTTAATATTTACAATGTAATATTCCAAGCAAAATAATATTGGTGAATTCTTCAATTTCTGCATAAAATTCTTTCAATGTTTAGAACAAAATGTATTGTACATTCAAAGAAAATTAATTTTCACAAATTTACACAGAAAAAAAGAGAAACACTTTTCTCTAATGTTAGTCTAATATTTCTGAAAAGGAATTTCCAGTTTGGTTGGCATGATTTTTGGTCATGCATTCTACTTTTTCTTGTTCATTGTTTCACACAAGCAGCTGAGGTGTGTCGTATGTAGCTGACTCATCAATACATGCCTTTGGGGCCTCACTATAGACTATGAGACACGTTATTTTAGAAAATGAACCAGAGATTAAATCTATGGGTAGGACTCGTCTAGTATTATTACATTGTACAAATTTTGGACTGAGCTTTCAGGCCCTGTTTATATGGTCTCAGGTACCCAAGACAACCGTTTCCCCGAGTTACCCTGGGTGAGATATTTTCCTCTCATTTGTGAAAAAGTTCTATCAACCATTTACATGAGGTGGGCGAGACAACTCGGGAGGCAAGTTGTCTTGCCTCGGCAGGTAGGGTAGGCCTGGCAGAGGAGACAACTTTTTCGCATGTAAACAGTTTGGCTTAACTCCTGAGACAAGACAGCAAAATCATAAATGCGCATGCATGCATAAAATAAAAATCAAAGAAGTAACAATTTGGGGACTTAACATGTTGCTAGCGTTTGCTTTCGAATGAAAAGTTTTCCCCGCTGAAATTCTCACCACAGTTAACAGAAACTCTCAATTGAAAAACAGCCCTTTATTTAAACTACACATTATTGCTTCTTTAAGATTGTCAGCCCATTTTCTAAATGTGAAAATGCAAATATACTAAATAAAATGAACTAGAAAGAAAGAAAGGCAAATGATGATACATATTTTTTTAAGATGCATCTTAAAGTATATGCATAATTAAGTAGGGTCAAACTTGTCTCGGTCACGCAATTCTCATAAAAACGCTCGGTAAAGTTGTCTCAGGAAAGAGGGCTGTCTCGGGCAACCAAAACCATATAAACATGCTGGAAGTGTCCATGACCTTTTTTTTTTTCTTTCATTTGAAATCTACACATGACCCAGACAGCATTTGCAAATTTTTAAAATAGTAATTAATTTTTCTCTAGTAATTTTTTTCTTACATTTTATTAAAATGCCCATGTTTTTGTCACATACTCCTAACACCCCTTTAATGATAAAAAAAATCAGGATCAAATTTGTGCCCTGGATTTAGAACAAAATCATCTATATTATTATTTTCTTCATGTTACAAATGACCTAAATCCATGTCACTATAGTCCAGGCACATACATCGTGAAATGATGCTCGAATTTTCTAGCAAAATTTCGTCGAAAGTTTGCAGGGACAAAGAACGAAATGCGCACATTTCGCTCTCATTACTTTTGCACAATACTGTATAAGAACCAAGTGATGTCTAAGGCAAATACCACCAGTGTACCCACTGGCAGCAAAATGGAAAGTTTGAAACTATCAATCACATTCACTCACACTTATGTTAATTTTCAGAGCTCTGTTGTTCAATTTTCAGGTCATGTTGATGCTGGCAAGAGCACGCTTATGGGCCATCTTCTATACTCTCTTGGTGATATCACCAAAAGATCAATGCATAAATATCCTTTTGAAAAAATAACAAATTTTGGAAAGGCAATAATTTTTGGAATTTGTGATTGGTAGGTTGGTTTATTCAACCCATTGCATATTGATACATGTACATGATTTTATATTGTGCTCCAGGTTTTGAGTAATATGAATCCAGATTGCAGGCTTAAAGTCTGAGGACACAGTTTTCCCATTATGAACTGACCATGCCTTAATTGCAGATGGAGTCAGCACAGCAGCATTCATTGACATGAAAATAATAGTAATAATATTCACTTAGTAAAAAATGACTAGTATTTACAATGCTAAAAGTTCTTTAAAAAGTTAAAAAAATCAAACGTTTTCTACATTAAGCCATCTTCAGGGTAGTTTGACCGTCTGCATGATTGTGTATTTATGTCTATCAGGTAATTCCCGATGGGAAGAGTTTTGCTATGTAGCAATGAATTTGTTTGTTTAGAGCAGGTTTCCATTGTTGAATCATTTTTGAAGTGCTAATTTGGATCTGCACAGAAGTAAAACAGAGACTGAGATTTGCAGACATGTTTATCAACAAGAGTACCAATGTAACTCAATGATAGTGGTGTTTTCCTTGACCAAGCTACGTATGAAATGGAATCTAAAAAAGCTGGTAAAGCGTCCTTTGCTTATGCCTGGGTGCTTGATGAAACGGGAGAAGAAAGAGAGAGGTAGCTCTTCAGTTAACTCTTCAGTTAATCTTCATACACACTGAAGCATCGTTAAGGCTTACATCACTTATCAACATAATCACGCGACATTGTTTGTCCGTTATCGTGAAAGAAGCGCATTTGAAAATTCAAAAATTCAAAAAATACATGCACGCAATTATGATTGGCCGTTCGATTACAATTCAATTGAATGTAATAATGTAATTTCTACGGTGTCTGCAAGTTGAAACCAGTTCGTTGCACTTGTTCAGCGTCGCCATTTGGGGATTCGTTATAATAAAATATTTCTCTTCGATACATAAATTACATCGTTTACTGAGGTTTGAATACGCTCTGGCTTTTGCGAGGATCTTCCAGGACACTGTAAATTCTTCGTTCTTTTTCTTCAGTTCCCACAGGTATTGTATTCTGTGTTGTGAGAGTGCTATGGTACCTTTAAACAATGTTTTTGTCATAATAATATTGTTGTTGCTGTAGTAAAAATTATTAGAATTGTTATTTGAAATTTTACCCCAGAATCTGTGCTGTTTACATTATTTGGTTCTTCGCTACTTACACCTTGTGAAACTTGGGCATATTTCAAAAACAACCTAATAATTCTGTTTTTCATACTTGAAAGTT
>NC_090879.1:38883545-38886045 GCF_036669935.1 Montipora foliosa
GACTGGACTTTGCAGAACATTTTTTGACTGCCTCTTTCTTCTTTCCCTTATCTCCATTCCCACCCCAACTCTTACTCCACTAAAAAAATAAAAAAAGATAATATTCACTGGAAAAATCTTCTCCTGTTTTGGCTTCACATGGAAAAAGAAGCAGCTCTTATAAGCTGGCTATGACTTAATGTGGTGGCATTTTGTATTATTTGGCCACTGTTTTCAGTTTGGGTTGCAAGCTAGTCACATTGTATCTTACAAGGCTTGCTTCATCCCCATTTGATATACGATCCTAGTAGTAGGACGGTCATAGCTTTAAGAGTGATTTCGGTTGCTCGTCAAAAGAAATGTCTTTATTGCTTTGATCTCGCATTACTGTGCTCGGTGTTTGGCCGCGAAAAGCTCTTCCCTCAACCAATCAGAGGAAGACTATGTTTGGTTTTGATTTAAAAGCCTTCGTTTAAAAATCGCCCTAAGCATAAATTGGTTACCCAATCTGTCTGAGTCGCGCCCAAATACCGGGGTGGAAAAGCAATGTTCTCGTTAAGTTCTGATTTACTGCCATGCGGGTTTGTCTTTGGCAGATAGTTGAAATTAATATTGTCGACCTTTTCTCTTATAATATAATCTACTCTGTTTGTCGTGCTATACAAATAAGATTATCCCCAAATGTGTATCAGAAGATCGCATAGTTTATTCTTAAGGTGCCTCAGTTGTTAGAAGTATTCTGCTTCACTGCTTTGGTCAAAACGTCGTTCAAATGTAACCATGCCTTCTGGTATTATTCTTTATCGAGCTTTCATTGATTGTCTTAACTAGGACCATTTTTGATTGTTAAATATTTGTTATTTAGGGAAGAAATAAAGGAAATGGACTAAACATAAATTCAATGTACTCGGGGATACTCGGAAAAAATCCGAGTGTTCCTTTGCAGGAGTGGCACCAGCGACCTTCCGATGAGCATCCGAACTGTGAAGGTCGTAGCTTCCACTCCGACAAAGGAGCGCTCGATTTTTTGCGAGCATGCCCGTGTCACCATCGAAAAAATTCATGTTTCTTTCGTTTTATTATCCAACGCCCCGATGTCGCGCTGCATCCTAATTTACCTTTCGTGTTCTTTTAAAGGCCTTTAATTGTTTTTTCTTCTACAGGACACCGATGTTGTGTACGTTCCTTGTAGTGGACTTAGTGGTGAAAATCTCGTTGCACCCTGTACTGAGCCTCTCCTCAAACAGTGGTATAATGGGCCAACCTTATTAAACACAATAGGTAACACATGAGGACAAGTTTGACGTTACTTTAAAAAAAAAAGACGCATACAGTGAATACCCAACAACGCCAAAAACTACTAATTCACTTGCACTCTTGCTCGTACAAATGTATTCTGTTGAGTCAGTGAGGAATGTCGTCTTCCCGCACGTTCCTGGAATGCGCATCCCAAAAGGTGTAGCAAAAAACCGATTCCCCCTTCCTTCTGAAACGTTCCTTACTATTTGATTTTTTTGAAACCAGAATTCCCACTTATCTCTCCTCGTTTTTTTTTTTCAAAATTTTAGCAGTAAAGACGACAATGTTCGGCTGTATTTTATAACGGCAACCGTGCTACTTTCTTTCTTTGCATGACGTAGTGGATTCGTGTTTTGACACAGTTTTATTTTAATTGCAGACAATTTTAAACCTCCAAAGCGTGAACTTGAGAAACCGTTTAGATTCTGTGTTTCCGATGTTTACAAAGGTAATTTTCAATAAAATGGGGTAGGCAATTTATTGAAAGTTACGGGGGAGGAGGAGGTAGCAATTCCTCCCTATACAGTGCCAGCGCACACTATTGAAATCGGTACAGACAAGGGCTCATGACGAGGATCGTGCAACAGGTACCTCACTTTGCTTGAGCACTTCTCGTGCCTGTTTTTAGATCAATGACGTCATTGTTTTCGTATTTAATTCAATGTAAAGTAACGGAGACATTGAGTGTTGATTGGCGGAAAAGCTGTCCCAAATATGGACGATCTAAGAAAACGATAAGTCCAAGGAAAGAAATAAGAGTTGTAAGCTCCTGGTAATGAGGAACTTGGATGAGTCACGATCATGGTTCCTGTGCACTTACCAGGGTATATAATTTGAAGCCAGTCTTTTCAAATTAGCAGGAGTCCTGGCATGTTTCAGAGAGGATACGGTTGGAAGACTGTTGTGGATACGAAATCTGAGACGTTTGGTTAAGACCTGCCGATTGCGCGTTTTATTTCATGGGGACTGCAATAACATAAGGCCAACTGCTGTTAGCGCTTTGTTTTTTACTTGCCGGGCGCTAAAACTGGACCCTTTTTTTTTTACAATGCCAAGAGCTCCTATACACTTTTCCTATTGTTGAACCTTACTCCGTAATCTTTCCTTTGTAGAACTTGGATTTTTTTTTTCCAATAGGGAGGGAATCGCAGGGAAGTAAGGTCAACGTCACAATCTAGTGAAAATCTAACGTGCGATTCTTAACCCAGTTATTTTTACATAA
>NC_090879.1:38891045-38901045 GCF_036669935.1 Montipora foliosa
TGTTTGATGCATGCATAACTAAATACTGAAATGCCATACTTGTCCTTTTGGTGGACTCCAGCTCCACTGGCAAGCAAAAGACACCCCAAGGAAACCCCTAGGGGCTCATTATCCAGGTCACAGACGAGTTGCAATGGAGTGCGCATGCGTGAATCTGGTCTGTTTACATCACATCCCTTTTTTGTCAGGAAATGGACTTGAAGAGTATTGCAGCGACTTATGGCTTGGTGGAGTGATGGCATGTCTTCAAACCTTGGGGGTGATCTCTGGCTCTTTTAATTTAGCTGACAGTGTGGCTTGCCAAAACTGCGGGTAAAGGAGGCTATTATATTGTAGTTTTGCGAACATAACTCAACCGTCCCCCAAGTATCGCCTAACACGACAGACGTGCGAGAGGTCCAGTACGAATGCATCACTAATAATTTTATTGACAGCTGCCCAATACTATAGCGCACAATAACCACTCTGACGTGAACGAGAATGCGACATCAGAATATGTTTTAATAAGCTAAAGTCGGCGACGGTTGTTCACCCCGTGCCTCCTTTTTTTTTTCATGTTTTTACATTTCTTTGCTTTTGAGTTTTTTCCTTCCCAAGCAACGATGTGAACTCCCAAATGTTGTGGTTGTTTGGAGTACATCTCAGCGGATAACAGTTTTTTGTTTTTCCCTGCTAACTTTGACAATTTAATCCCCGTATGATTGATACACATTTTACAGGCAGAACGATTTGGAGTCATGCCCAAGTGGTTGAAATAACGAAAAGTTATATTTTGAGGCGACGTTTTGTTAGCCGTCGTACGGTCGTTCTTGATGAAGTTCCCTTCTATAAAAAAAAACCCCAGGAATCCTTGGTAAAAGGGAACAGGCCAGAATAGTTCAAAGTGTGTACTGCGTTATCTATGAGATAAATCACTGTTGAGCGGATAATTGATTTGGATCCCTATGATAGTGTTTTATCCGGTGGATAGCGCCGTGTCTTGGAGAAATCACCCTGTAGTGGATAACTCAATTGGATTTGATAGTGATCTTATCCCTTTGACAATAATTTATGTGGTGGATAAATCAATACTCTGAATAGAGTAATAATTAGAGGATATTACATGGCCGCGCGGGGATACGAATTTTATCTTCGAGTGCTGCAAGTATCTCTCACTCGTTCGCTTCGCTCACTCGTGAGAGATACTTTCAGCACGCATTTGGGCAATTTGGAGAGTGCGCTATATAAATAATAAATTATTATTATTATTATTATTATTATTATTATTATTATTATTATTATTATTATCCCCAAGCGGCCATGTAATGTTCTGCTTATTATATAGATATTGATGAAATGTCTAGATGTAAAACAGCTTGTTTTATTCAGTTTCGAAATGATGAAAAAATGGTCACCAACCGCTAAAACACGCATGTTGTGTAACATAAAACAAGATATGAAAGTTATGAAAAAAAAATCATGATAATGTCAAATTTTGCAATAAAAATGTTAATGTAGTAGAGAATTATATTAAACCACAAAAGTATCTTACAATGAAGAGAAAGCTCGCGTTTTATTGGCTAATCGTGTTGGTTACCATGACAACACCTATATCCTCACATGTGAAAGATAAAAATGATATGTTCACTGCGCGCGGTGAAGATATGATTTTTTAGTAAAAGGAGAAATCCTGGTATTTCATCAATATCTATATAATAAATCCTCATTCAATGATAAGTAAATTCTTGTTCCATGAATAACTCAAAACCTTTTGGATAGCGCTAATCCGTTTGATCGTGATTTTTCCGGGAAATTACTCTTCCCACCTTTCAGACCGACAACCCAGGCCAGCCTCCAGTTGTTCGAAGGGAGGATAGCGCTATCCACTGGATAGTGTTTTTCCGCTGGAGAGTGATTTATTCGGTGGATATTGTTATCCACCTTTTGAACAACCGAGGCCAGATGTTTACAAGGTGCCAAATTTTGTGAGGCAGTTTTTTAGTCATTAATCTAATTATTGAAAAAATTAATTTCGTTAACTATGGCCGTCATGGTAACGAAAGTTTATGAATCACTTGAACAAGAGGAAGAGTTTCCTACACATGCATTTCCCTTTGAATCCAGTGTTTCAGTGGTACAGAAGAAACGTCTTGGACGAAGTTCCTCATTAAAATCGTTTGTAATGAAGTTTAATTTCACGTTGATTAAATTGGATGTTTCCTGTGACTGAAGTAAAAGTTGTGTCTCGAGTAAACTTAATACGATGGACGCGATGAAGTGTTTTAAATTAAAATTTCATTTGGATTTGCCTATACAATCTTTTTTTGCCAAAGAATAAAAGGAAGAATTAGGAAGAAGGAAAAAACGTCCAGGCCCGGGTTGCTCGAAGAATGATTAGCGCTAACCAGCGTTAAATACCATGGAAACCTATAGGTTAATGCCAACCAGGCTTGGAACAACCGGCCCAGGCCGAGATTAACCAAAATTTTATGAACATGCGATAAGAACATACCTGAAAGGTCGTTGTTTTGTTCATTTTTAAAGAGTACAGTGTTGTAGATTTCGTCATGTTTCTTTACGAAAAGTATACATCTGAAAAGACAATGCAGCATATTTTGAGAATATTTTCCCTATGATGTTCTATCTAAATTCACTGAATACAACAATTTTAGCTGGCATTTTGTGGATGTATAATAAATTAGTCTTGTTTTGTTATTAGTCTTTATGCTTCAATTCAAAGAGACAAACCTCTCTTGAGTGATTTAACTTGGATTCAGGAGTGTGACTGTGATTACTGCTGTGTGCCCAGTTGCTGGAGATTTCTTTCCGATAGTAGTGCTTTCCCGCAGTGTATTGTCCGCATTACTGTTTTAATCAGGTGTTTGTCTCTCGCTGTTTTGGTTGTAAATACCAATGAAAAAGAGATTTTTACTAGTTCCTGAATTCTCTCAAAAAGCCTTTGAAGAGGTTTTCAGTTTTACACAAATAATAATAATAGACAGTCACTGATGTCTTTCTTCGTGGAAATCCAGTGATTACTACCTCTGCTGTCAATTATTGATGTTTGCAAAAATCCCTTCTTTCTCTTTGTCCTTACATGTTTACTTTCTCCTTTTCAATATCGTAGCTTCCTGCTATGTTTTTTTGTATCGTTTACCATATTTCATTTTATTTATAGCCTCATACCTTGGTAAACGTCTAACGATAAAACAGTTTTAGTTTAATTTAGGAAATCACGTAGCCCAACAATTATTGTTCCTATTTTGTGTATTTGTATTTTCGTTTAATATTGATAATTTTCGTCCGGGTGGTAACATTTCACTTGTTTTGTTTCACTGTTTATTCGTTTTTCGTCCTTAGCTTTTAATATTCACGATGAACCTGTACAGTTAGCATGCGCGGGTGATCACGTGACCCTGACATTGTCAGGACTGGACCTGATGCATGTTGGGTAAGTATTCACAGAACACAATCAAAAGATCAAATGTTGTGCCCAATTCAAATCTCCCGGGGTTAAGATTCTTTTTGTATTGTATTTGTATCATAATGTATCATTCACATTTTAATAATTTGGAAAGGAACAAAGTGTTTTATTGCCAAATGGTTTGATGAGTTAGCCGATTTTGTCTATTGATAACGATCTTGTATGCTATGCTTACAACAACAACAACCAATATTTATTTGCCTGAGATAATAGAAACAATTACAGCGTAAAATAAATCAACTAAAATAGGCAAAAAAACTACTCAGAATAGAAACAAACTAAAACGTGCTGAGTATTTGGTTTACGAGGAACTGTTGTTTTCGTTTTTCAATTTAAGCTATTTTCACTGAACCTGAATTCATTTTACCTCGAACCTCGCGCTTTGTAAATCTACAACAGCCGAAAATTTGATTTTAATCACCACTACAGAAATTTATTATCACTCGGACAAAAAATTTTTTGTAAGCTTTAAATCGTAAACATTGTAACGGTTAATTTATGGGAAGGAAGCACACATACCAAGATAATAAGTCAAGAAATGCTACAACTCTAACTGTAGAAATTTCATATGGTTGCTTGTCCATGTAAGGTAATTTTCCCTCCCCTACGCTCGCAGACATCCACTTTTAGTGCTTTAATTAAAATTCAATTAGTTATCTTCTGTTAATTCTTTCGTCAGCGTTGGGAGTGTTTTATGTTCTCCAAGTTCTTCAATTAAATGTACAACAAAGATGAAAGCTCGCATTTTAGTATTCAACATCCGTATACCCATCACTAAAGGATTTACGGTGAGTTGATTTTTAAATAAACCTAACGTGATGAATTGGACTAGGTAATGAATGGTGTTCCTGTTTGCTATCATCTATCGGCTTACTATGCAGTGCAATAAGGAATTACTCATCACCTGTGCCTGTTGCGACACTTCGTTGCGAATACATAATATAGGGGAAATCGCAGGTATCGGATGCAGAGCTGAGTAAATATTTTAGGAAAAGCATTTCAGCTTTTCACTTCAGTGATTGTTTAGGTTAAATTGTTAGTGCTTGTCTTCTTATTTTATTAGAAATCGTTCAGTGACTTGGCCGATTCGCTGACTCTTCTTGATATTTTCATACTTTTCTTGTTCAGTAATGTTCCCTTGCGCTTAAAAAAACATCTAAGATTAAAACGAGTCTGCTTCATGGAGTTTTCGCCTTTGTAAAATAGCGCTGGGTTTGATTGGTGAAACCTTCATTCAAGTGGGCCGAGACATCTCGATTCCATCAAATTAAGTTCTTGACTTTTATCTCGGCAGGTATTATTTCATTATAAAACATTGAATGAACCCGCTACAATCAAAAGATTATGTAGCGTTTTACACAAGAGTACAGGGGAAGTTCTTCAAAAGAAACCCAGGTAACTACCTACCTTTAATTTGGGAGTTTAGACTCACCCTGCTTGAAATTCATGGATGAAGTGACACAAAGGAAAGTGACACCCGAGCAAATAGAAAGATACCGGGAACAAATGAAATGAATGTATATACTTAAAGCGCGGGTTATAGACGAAGACCAAAAGGGGGAAGTGATCCTCGCTCTTAACTGGAGAATTTAAGTAATTGCCTCTTATAGGCACCAGAAAAATTCAGGTGGCTTGAACAGGATTCGAACCCATGACCTCTGCGATACCGGCGCAATACTCTACTAACTAAGCTATGAAGCCACTTAGTTGGTAGCAGTTCAATTTGTTGGCATGTATTCCCGTGAAAGGACTCGACGAATGAAATAAATATATCTATCATTCGATGTATTTTTCCTTCCTTTTCATTGGCCGAGAGCCCACCTCGTTACCTGCAACTAACTGCCTACAATTAAGAGTTTTGCTGCAAATAATATTCTGCTCATGCGTAAATTAAACCACGCTCTTGTGTGAAAATGGCATTCTCGTCATCAGAGCTTAGGATCGACCCAAGGCTCTGGGAAACTCTCTGTTGGAGAACATTCGCCATAGGGTTCTTATAGCCAAAAAAATGGCTATTTGAATCTTACGGCGCCTGCTCACTCCTCGTGCTAACATAAACCAACGAGAAGACACTTTGTTTCAGGTTTCCCCAGAGCTCTGCTCTCCCTCAGTCAAGAGAAGAGCTCTGGGGTCGAGATTATGAAAATGGCAGTTCGCTTTCCTGAGCTTTCAGAAAGTGATTTAACTGTTGGGATTTGTGAAAACAAACTCGGTGGTCGAATGATAAAACAATTATTGAACTTGGTTATCGCAAAATGTCGTGATTTGTCAGTGGTTCACCATTGACAAATCACCATATTTAGCTCAACCTCGCCCAATAATTGTTAAATGTTTGAATGTTTTTCATTCGCCGAGACTTTTCACGGGAACAAGTTTATAAACAAGGTAGTTTCACAGGTTCTTCACATCAGATTTAACCAAGAGAAAATGAGGGGACAGAGAGGGAGGCTCCCGGTCCAGCCCTTGGGATATGTCATGTCCACGAAAGTTATTTTTAGACGAGTGGAAGTCTTTGTTCTAGCGGAAGTCTGTCTTCCGAGACGTCCGCGTGCAGGCCAACCTCGGTCTGATGTTTGAAAGAAAATTAATATTAATCAGCCTTCCACGTGCGCCGCCATTTTCTCTTTTCACTAAGAACCTGTGAGCGAGGCAAGACTGCATGCGGACGTCTCGGAAGACAGACTTCCGCTAGAACAAAGACTTCCGCTCGTCTAAAAATAACTTTCGTGGACATGACATATCCAGGCCAACGCCATGAGTCTCCCTCTCTGTCCCCTCATTTTCTCTTGATTTAACTCAGTCAAAGGGAACGACATCATGAGAGCCAAAGAATGAAAATGTTAATTTCGCTGTTTTTCCTGGTTGTGTTTCATTTACGTTGTACAATATGGGCAAAGTAATCAGCTACTGGATTGGGAGGAAGGACCTTAAAGTGAAGACTGACAACGAAATACTCACTTTGTGTGCAACGAAATCATTGTCGTAAACCCTTTCATGTTTTGATTTGATTTGCACAGTGCGGCATAGAAGTGTCGTAAAATGCGAGCCGAACATGCAGCAGGATTTTTTACGCATTAAAACCACTGCTTTCGGCGTTACGGCAATAGGGAGTTTAAGAAAGGGCTATAGACCCTTTGCATAAATGGCGCCCAAATTTGAGTAACAATACTGTATACATCCTTAGCCTCGTGTTTATGTTTCAAGACAAAGGATTTTTCTCTTGAATGTGAGGCTAAGGATGTATCAAGTATTGTTATTCAAATTTGGGCGCCATTTATGCGATACGGATACGGCAATGACAACGCCACAGAACACTAATATCAGTGGTTAAAACAGGGAGAAATCGTGCAGCACGCATTTCAGCTTTTCTTTTTCCGGTACTCTGCGCAATAACGACGTGAAATCACCAAATTTGAGCTTTTCACGAAAACACGAGCATGCAAATTTGAACCTTTCATCTTCGTTTCTGTGAAACCGCTCGTACCCTTCGCCCACATTTGACGAAGCGAACGAGCCGGTATTATTCAACCCATTCTCTACCTTGAATTAACGATTATCGTTAATTCTTAATTTGCTCTGAATTTACTATTATCGTTAATTTAAAAGACTGAAAGCTTGATATGGATTATGGGAAATGGTCATATATATTTTAAAAGACAACTCAAGTGTATGGAAGTAGGACTCGAACCTGGGAATGTTCATTATTAACCCGTCACCTAACCACTTGACCACCGCACTGCTAGCTGCTCAGGAACAATATTTTGAACACTATTTGATAATGCTGTGTTATCAAAGGACAACAAACAATATTAAACACTGCAAAGGTCGCTTTCCAAACTTCACGACAACGCTAAACATTTTAAATCCAAGCAGCGATATTCCATGGCAGACTTAAAAAGTGTTTTTTTGAAAACGCGATGTATATCTTCGGTGGTGAAGCGGAAAGAAGCGGTTCCTATAGAGCAGAAGCTCCAGGTTCGAATCCAATCCACGGATATGAATTTTTTTTTCCTTATTTTCTGTTACCACAAGTCCTGGGACACAGTGTCCTAAATTAACGATAATAGTAAATTGAAAGCAAATTAAAAATTAACGATAATCGTTAATTTAGAGAAGAGATCATGTTGTATTATTAGGGAGCTTAATAAGTACGAGACGTTTTTGTCAACAGGGATGCCAAGTCACGGTAGCCGAGGTGAAACTGGGTCGAGACCGGCGTCTGTGACTTGACTTGCTTTTAAGCGTGTCGCGTCAGTGATTTTACGGCATTGCTTTAACAAATTGATGTCAGTTTTTCATGCGTCTGACCTGTTATTGATCAGGAATTTCGTCATAACATTGTCAAAGTAGCCTGCGGATCCACTCGGCTATCACCTCGTGGATCCACAGCTACTTTGACAATGTTATGACGAAATTCATTGTCAATAACAGGACAGACGCATGAAAAACTGACATCAATTAGTTTTTACAATAACAAAAAGGCAAAGGGGTCAAAATTAAGTCAAAACACGGGAAGAACGCGAGACAAAAATGCGAGAAACTTCAATCTGACCCCAGCAATACACGTCATACTCGCATAATTATAAATTTATGTGTCTGTCCGCCTTTTGACAATAAAAATTAACCGATGAGCACGCGTGAATTTTTGCAGTCATTGTAAAAAGTTAGTTGCACAGCAGTTTTGATTCTTTGTCTTCTTTCGTAATACTGAATCATGACATCTTTAAGAAAGACAAGATATATGCTTTTTCAGAGCTATGATCAAAGATTGATTTCAGACGATGAACCTATTGTTTTACTGGAAGAGAACACGGCTAGAAATTCTCAATCCAGTTACGATCGAAAATCCTGAAATGAACCTGAATGTAAAGCAAAGTTCAGATCTGCCAGTGTTAGCTGATTTGTCCAATCCAATTGGTACATATCTGTAAAGGAAAGCAAATGACAAAAATAAAGGGTTCCAGAAAACAAATTAAATTTGACGGTCATTAGAATTTTACAAAATTAAACATGGTCTTTCTGGAAACGTTGTCCTAGCATTGCCAGTGCATTACAATTTAAGACCACAGAGAAAAAAACACAAGCACATACAAAAGGATATATCAGAAAGTTTCTCTCATAAATAATAGAAATTAGAAAGTTGATTGTCCAGCATTAGCAGGAAAACAACAACAATCAACCAAAAAAAACAGAGTTATTGCACCTAAAAATGAACTTACCTTCTCGCGTTTTTGTTTCTCGCCACAGACGCTAAATAGCCAGCTTTGAGGTTTGTGACTTGACGTCTGTGACGTGTGACGTCACTTTCTTTCCAAAATCACCTCCGGTCTCCGTCCGTGTTGACAAACACAGGTTTTTTTTTATTTGCTTGATTGAATGTACCCATTGTCCTGATAACAACTGCAAATTTTTTTTGGTAGTAGCTAAAACGCGGGGTCGGGGTCAGGGTCTCTTTTTTTTCCCAAATTTGTGTTGTTTCAATTTTGGTAGTTATTCTCCTGTACTGTTATTTTCGAATGACCGGCATCTGTCCTTCATTTATGGTGGAAATTAATCAAAAAATTAAGGAACCTACGGAAGCTATGAAAGGTCTTAAGGGAAATCTTAGTTTTTTTCTAAATCGGACTTAGTTTTTTTGTGTTAATTTTAAAATTGAAGTTGGTTTGATTTTCGAAATTAAGAGAAATTTTCGAAATTGCTGAAATTGGAGTTTATGGAATATACGCCAACCGCTAGAGACACCGAATACTCGCTGAGCTCCTTACTTTAGAAACAGAATCACATTTCACAGTAAATAAAGTCATAGTTATACAGGAAATTGCCCGGCATTTCTATTCGGACGTCAAGGGATCGAATTCTGTTTTACGATAAAAAACACTACAACATTGAGAACAATTTTACGAAAACGAGCAAATGAGAACATTGCGTGACGACCATCGTGGAACTGTGGCTACGTTTTGTTTCGTTTTAATTGTATTGCGGAGGTTTTTACGAAATAAACATTAAAATGGGGAGCTCAGCGAGTCTTCAGTGTCTCTAGGAGTTAGCATATATTCCCCGCAAAAACTCCAATTTCAGTCGGAAATTCTCTTAATTTCGAAAAACAGAAATGTCCCTTTCGTAGCTTCCGTATATTCTTATTTTTTTTACTTTTTTCCACCATAAAAATATGGTGGAAAAACATTCGAAAATAAAAGAACAGGAGAAAAACAACAACAAATGTTTAAAAAAATTTGAAAAGAGAAGACACCCCGGCCCCGCGTTTTGGCTACTACCTTTTTTTTTTTAAGTATTGACACTCAGATTCTTCTTGGTCAAGTAGACGAAAGAGATCTACTTTCGTCTTCGTTTGATAGCTTTTGGCTTGGAATCACCGTAAAACGGAAATTTCATGGATAGAAAAAATCATTTCTTCGTCTTTCGTGTTAACGACATGACTAAGAGATATAAACAAGCGTTCCCGAGATGACGCCACAATCATCTCCAGTCCCCCTTCTGTACTCGCGCGGTTTTTTACCGGTTTTTTTTGCCGGAAGT
>NC_090879.1:38906045-38913545 GCF_036669935.1 Montipora foliosa
TCCAAACTGACAACAGCACTGAAAATACATTGTTTTCTAATTCATTTAAATTTCGTGTGTCGTTTTTATTCAAGATCAACTTTCCGGTTGAATTTATAAGTTTGCACAGGGAGCTCGTTTAACGACACAGACGGCAAATGCCGGTTTCCGCTCAAATCCCATGTTTATTGTGGCATTAAACCGCAATGTGACAATCACAAAAGAGTTTCTGCTAGCTCCGATGGGTTTTTTGATCTCTTAGTGTTCCTTGAACACTGCAAAGATCCCTTAAGCGCTTGTCGATAAGCTGGCAACCGCCAAGCGTAAATAAAAGCGTCCAAGGCCACTTTAAGGAACAATAACAGATCTCTTATTCTTAACGCCATAAAAACATAATAGGTTTCCTGAGTAGGGAGCTTCGCATACAACCATATAAACTGAACTGCAATATGGGGCAAAGCTGAAATCAGTAGGATTGCTGCCAGATACAACGTTACAACGGTGAACTGTCTCTGAAGGTTGTAAGTTTTTGTACTGGCCTTTGTGGAGTTTGTGGATGATTTTCTCTTACCTTTTTGCTGTACCTGGTCTATAAAAGCTCTGTATAACAAAATCAGATTCACAAAGAGAACAGTTGAAATCAAAATGGGATGAATTGCCAAATCCACTTTGAGAATGAAGCTAGTATCTATTCCCGAAAGATGCAATACCAATGTAAAACAAATAAAATACATCCAACTCAGCAATATGCTGGTAATAACACGATGTCTTGTGATCAAAATTTTGTATTTATGAGGCCATTTAATGGCGATGTATTGCGACACCGACAAAAATAAGATTATTAAGTATGACGAACTTATTGTGACGGTGGAGATAGGTTGTCCCACATCAAATAATCTTTTAACCATCCAAGGTGTGTTGCTGCGACCAAGCAAAAAACGGGTGATGTAAAAAATCGCAAAAAATGGGGCCGTTGTTGCGCCTGTCAGAAGATCAGTTATTCCAAGGCCAATAATAAAATAAGTAGTTGGTGAGCGAAAACTTCTATATGGGTCTTTCCATATTGCCAGTAAAAGAAAAATATTAGCGAAAACTGTCAGTACCGACAGAACTGAAAGGCAGATCCCTTCAGCAAGTTCAAACTTTAGGTACAAAGACGGCAGATGATCCAATTCACCAAACATGGTCGGTTCACTTTCATTGATGTACATGTTGAAATTTTCTTCACTCCTGCAGTTAAACCTATAGTTGAAGGCGTTGAGTTTAAATTTTGGCAGAAGACCGCCCCTTGTGCCACCTTGCACTGCCGTGCGGCTGAATGTAAATTGATGGGTCGTCGCGTTCAACGATTAGCGGAGCAACCAAGAAACAGATGTAAAGCTAATAGATCTGAGGAAGGATTTGAAAAGTGATTGGGCTACCTCTGTAAGGTTGCGAAATGCTCTCTGAAGGCTACAGCATAGCTGGGATGAGTCATATTTCTTTTCAGTTCAACAAGTATTACACTCGTGCATGGCAATTATCATTTCGTTTGTTCGGTTTTCACTATCGACACAGCTGCCCGGGTACAAGTGTCAAATTGATATTATGCCAAAAAGATTTTGAAGCACATTTTGACTGCATTGTCCTTTCATATATATATTCCATGTGGCCCTAATCTAATTTTTCTGCGTAGTCGCGTAGTCTCTTTCCAATGCAACAATCGCCTGGCGGGAAATTTTAGTAGTTTTCCCAGCTGCTTTCGGTATCTAATTTGAAGGCCCACCGCGCGCCAAAAATACAAACAAACTGTTTCCTCTTCTGTTCTTTCTGTTATTTTTTGTGATTTTTGTATTTCCCACGTCGAAAAAAATTTCGGAGCTTTCGTATACAGCGCTGTTTTTCAGTAGAGTTTGTAATAGAAAATTTTCATTCCGTAAAAAAGAACATTATCCCGTTGCGGTGGAGATGAATTTAACAGATGATTTTTTCGAATTATCAATTCTTTATCTATGAAACTTCATCTCTTTTCGCCCTTAATGATGATCTCTGTATTACTGAAATTCCCTTTTGACGATTTCTTTTTTTTTTTATGTTGAGAGTATTTCAAATGAAGAAATTTTACGCAGAATTGGAAATGGACGGACAACTTTTCGTGATGGAGTCAGTGACATAAGACCTGATTTTTGAAAATGATATGTATCATCCAATAGGCATGTACCAATAATTGTTTTTATTGGATTTTCGGACAGTATCATAAATCATTTCAATGAATTCGAATTTTATTTTATTTTTTGGCTACAACATGTTATAGGTGGAGTTGTAAATTATGATGAAAACACTAAAACATCGTTGACAGTCAACGGAATCACTTTCAGTGGAGATTTCTTGTTTATTTCGGATATGTAGACAACTCATTCAACAAATATGAAATGAAAATATCAACCGAAGTATACTTGATTCATTCGGGACTATGGTGTGATACCACTCAAATGAGCTTTCTTATCTTGCTGAGACTAACATTATCCCACATCGTTAATTCCCGGTCAATATTTTGACGGTTTTTAAATTTAGTTCAAGCAATATATCAGCAAACGTTTCTAAAAAAAGTTCGTTACTAGTGTATTGTCGGCTCCAAGTTAGCAACGTCCAGGCCACATTGGCTGAATTCAGTAACCCGCAAAATAATTTTAATTGTGGGTATGTGTCTTTTTTTTTCATGTCCGAAAGAGTGAGCGGACAAAGGTCTGCAATCCGCATTACTGACAACTTGTTATGGAAAAAGTTGTCGTCACGAAGCATTTTTCAAGATTTTATATTTCGTTTTATCACACTGCGTGTTTTTTGGTGATGATGACGCAGAGATGACGCACGATTTGTGAGTCTGTTTTCTCGAGGGCCCTCAAAAAACTAACGCACCTGTATCTTTGTCGTTTGCTGACATAACCTTTGCACGTTTCACCATGAGTTGCCTAATGCAAGGCGTCACCCCAATCGTATGAATTGGCGTAAAAAGGAAACTTTGAAGTCTGTAGAACAAGACACCACGCGCGAGCCTTTTTTTTTTGTAGTTTTGTAGCATGTCGCTTTTGCGACCCCTTCCCAGTATTATAACTTATTTCATTTAAATTAGTTCCCTGCCAGCAGAGGTCTCTTTTCTTTTGCGTTCAGGGCTGACGAGTACAGAAAATGGAGACCTCTGACATGGGGTGATACAGCCGCTGTCCACAATCTTGGACCGTATGCCCCATGAAATGTTTGGTGACTGTGATTTGAGCCCACTGTTTCCCGCGCATTTCTTTACAGTCGACTTGATGATGAAGTGAGCCCAAACAACATTAAGTACTACGTGAGGATTCAGTCGCTAGGTAAGTAGCCGCCGTGCATGCTCAACACAGTGAGTTTTGACCCATGGCAGAGATCTCTTTTCCCTCCGCTAGCAGGGAAGTAATAAATAAAGTACCTTTTAACTCCAGTTATCTTAGGAACGCAATATCATTTTCTTTAATTATTTGGTCTGTTTGATTTCACTTCATAAATTATTCAGTTTTACAGTAGTTTTCGTGGTCATCTTGGTGAAACTGAGAAACGAAAAGATGGCGGTCACGTCCGTTTGACTAAGGTACACCTGAAAGCCACTTGTTTAGGCCAGCAAAAACAAACACTTCGTTTGAATAAATTCTTCTTGTAGTTGGAAGGCAGCTGATTTGAAATCATGTGTTTGTTGTACTGTGGTTCTTTACAACGATTACCAGTCACACCCGCCCGTCAAAGATTTTTTTCATGTTTTGAAACTGAATTTTGGTGGACGTCAATCAAATGTTTCCATGACGAATTCGACTGCCGCTAGGTGAACAGGACTATATCGTCATGGAAAAATTTGATTGACGTCCACCCAAATTTAGTTTTGAAAAATGAAAAAACCTGTTGAGAAGCGCGCGTGACTGATAACCACTGTAATTAAAAATTAATGGAAGGTGAAAAGATCTGCACAGTCCAGATAAAGATACGGCAATAAAAGCGATGCTTAAGGATTGTGCTTCAAAAACAATAAAATCCTCGGAAATACACCTTTTATTCACAAATTTAAAGTGTCTCGAAATCAACACTAGCTATTGGCATCTTTAGCTGGTGTCGTATTAGATCACGTCCCTCTTTCGCTGTGTCCGTTGAGAGCGTGACAAGAACGTGAGAAAAGTGGGAGTGTGAATGTTCCACGTCTTTATTTGTCTTACGTTAAAGAAAAAAAATCGCCAATTTTCTTTTCTTAAAAAAATAGTGATTTTGTGATAGAAATCCAGTACGTAACTCCTTGTCCTCACGTTCTCCTTGGGATGGACTGTAGAAAGGGCGGGAAAATGCGCAGTTGGCAAAAAAGCGCGCGAAAATCAGGCAGGTGCCAAGACTTTCTTGTCAACAAAACACTTTTTCAGTGAAAGTCACCTTGCTGAGGGAGTTATCATTGACATAAAGAAACCTAGAATTGATCTGTCTTGCTTAAAGACAGTATGAACAAACGTCCAAGCAGTAATTTAAGTGGTAAGTCGTCTCAAAATGGCTTTTTTTGCTTTCAAGTCCTAAGCTTCAAGATATTCAGTAACATTGCTGCTTAATTCATAGGCCGTTTGGTGCCAATATTCGCTAACAATAAAAAGAAAAGATTAAAGCAAGCACTGTATGCAAACCCAACAGCGGAAGAACTAGAGTCCTCGTCGGCTTTAACAGAGATCTCAATCGATAGCTGCAGTGGTTTGAATGGAGATGTCTACAATGAAAGTAATAAAATGGGTCCGCTGAAACAAAATTTTGCTCCGGCTCAAAGATTTGGTCTGGAACACCACAAGAACAGTTTTTCTGCAACACCACGTCAGTCCGCAACAAACTGTCCTGGGGGATTTGCAAACAGAAGTGGTTTACAAAATTACAACCCACTAAGACAGCAACCACGAAGCTCTGACAACACCGACGCCCATACAGCAACTGCTAACACAACATTAAAAAATCTTGGGATCAGGTTGGCATTATTTCACGGATGAACGTGATTTGTTTATTCGTTTTGCCATATTTCATTATTTTGTTCTTGATATACAGTCATAATAATTTTCAGAAACTAGTTAATAATTCATTAGCAAAACAGTCCATCAGGTCACCGAAAAAAGGTCAAGTGCATGAGCTTTACAATAATAATAATAATAATAATAATAATAATAATAATAATAATAACAACAATACAGCTCAATTTAGCTCACAAGCTGAATATTTCAGCTTTTCTGTTTATTGTTTATTTTGACTTTGAAGCTTCATCTCTCAATTTAACACTTAAAGTATGAAAACTGCAAATAGGCCTGATGATGGTAACAAATATTCCTGACCCTGTGTAATTTGTTTTAGTATGCATATGAAGGAAAGCTTGCAAAATTTACTGAAATCTCATCATCCTCACCAAAATTATACAATAGGATACAAAATACAAATAAGTTACATTAAAAACATACAAATGATTACAAGTTAAGTTAATAAGATCATGAATTACGTAAATAACACCCACTGCATCAGTCAAAGATGTTACTTAGATCAAGTCAGGATCAAGTCTAAATATCCGTGTCTTAAAATGCTTGAGACTGGCAGCCAAAACCCCAGTCTCACTTGGATTTTATTAGAAGTCCCAGTCCGAGTTATTAAAATCCGAATCAATTACCATAATTGCCTATTATCTCGTAATCTGATTGGCCAATTTGCCGTTGTCGATAGTCTAGACAACGCTGCTCGCGTTATGCTTACGTCAATTTGTCACGCAATGTAATAGCCAATAAGGAACGCTCATTTTGGGAAATAAACCAATCCTATTGTGATAAAGTTATAGACAACGCTGTCTCTTTCTTTGTGTCATGATTCTGATCACGCTCTGAAATAAAAACTTTCTTTGGCGTTGAATATTGTGGTAAAAAACAAATCGAAAGTGGTTCAGCGTTGTCTGTCCACAACATTTAACCACTGTGGTGACGAATATCGTTGTTTTTCGCTTGCATTTTATCACTGAATGCCGAGAGGAAATAATGCAAATCAAGTTTCTCAGAAAAACGGGAGCGGCCTTTTTTGGCTTTGCAGGGAAATTATCAGGGGTAATCTTAACAGATGCGAGATCAGCAGGCAGCATTATTTACACTCGCAACATTATTAATAATGGTAATAGGACTGAGTGTAGTACCTTCAGGGAGTAATCGGCACGTAATTTAAAAAATTGACATTTCGAGCACGATTACTCCCTGAATGGACCTATTTAGCTTGTACGTTTTGTTTTCCCATTTCAGACCACGTGATATTACTCTTGGAAACATTTCCTGTCAAATGTCGTCTTAGGCACGTGCACATGTATGCATAACTTATGAAAACACAAAAGGAAATTTCCCTTGGGAACATCACGTGGTCTGAAATGGGAAAACAAAACGTACAAGCTAAAGAGGTACTTCACCTTTATCACTCGGAGGCCATTTTGGAGTCCGTGGGGAATAAAAGCTTTGTCTTTGCCATGTCTTTGCCCGTCTAACCCAATACTGAATGAGAGGTGAAACGGGCAATATTTTTTGTTTCACCATAGAGTGATATGGGTCTATCGTACGACGCGAAGTCCTATTATCACTTAATGCTGAAATCAGTGCTGTTGATAACCAATCAGATTCGAGATTTTTTGTAATAGATACGATTAAAACTAAAAATAATGCTGCGTGCTTTACAAGCTAATATCCACTGGTGTAGCGCTTTCCCCGCTGAGTGCAATACAAAGTGTAAGTTCATCAAAATTGATTCAAAACCTTACTATTTATTCGAAGTTTTCAAACGGTAGAACTATAAACAAATGAAAACTAAATTAACAAGTAAATAAAGGAATGTGACAAGCAGTTGCCACATCACAGCCCAGAAATACTTTTTGAAAGGTTCCTGGTCAGTGTTGATTTTGCACGAGCATTATCAGAACATCTTTCCAAACGTTTCAGTCACAAATTGCAAGCTGATAACGTTCATCCTCACCTCAAAAATTCAATATTCTTAGGTGATAACAATGCGCAACAAATACAAGAACTGTGCACACACTCATTATCAACAAATCAAGGAAAAGATTAAAATCATAGAAGCAGAGGTACATGTAAAAAAATCATCTATTGCGTTAGACAAAATGAGTAAATAAAATTGAGGAAAACAAAACTTATGCTTTCTTAGAAATTCGTGTCTTAATTTTTTTCTTGGTACCTTCTGGGACGAAGTCCTCATTTCCAACGAGGAGGAGATGCAACAAATTTCAGTGGAAGAACTGTCCAGTCTTCGGAAAGATCTCAGCAGCAACATCAAATGAAAGGGGCGAATTTAAAGGTAGAAAGGCAGATTTTGTATCAGTTCATTCACCAGTAAATGCCAATTCCTTTGGATTGGGTTAACCTGCCATTTCACGTCAATTTTTTTAGCAATTATTCACAAATAGTCCGAGAAAAATCGTGGAAAGTGTTTCTTTTCATAGGGTACATGGTACCACAGGTTGAGTTTGCA
>NC_090879.1:38916045-38926045 GCF_036669935.1 Montipora foliosa
GAAAAAAGAAAGAAATTCTGTAGAATGAAATAGCTGTTTCGGTGCTTTGTTTCGTGGTTTAGTAATGCCTCTCAACAGATGGTTCTGCATCCTCTAGTTCTCTGAGACTGTAGTGTTTTAATGCATGCTATTAATGTCAAACGATGTAATCTCCTATGTAACCACGTGATCTGATTTTGTGTAAAAATTGTTACCAACTGTATATTCAGGAGCATTGTAATAAAGCGTTTAATGAGACTACAATTCTCACTGTTTCTGTATAGTAGAATAACAACCCGTAAGAACTCGACAGAAACTTTAAGTTCCTTAACACACGTGTGCAACGAAACAAGTCTATTTTCTTTTGCTTCTAGGGACCCTGGATTCTCAAGTGTCTTTAAATCAAGCTGGGAACGGAAAAAATTTTGTCTTAAAAGACAAAACAGGAACTTTGAGGTACAGTCTGAGCACAGACGAAAGCCTTTCCCTGCTGGTCCAATACTTCATATACCATTATACCACAGCACTCCCTTTGTAAACATAATACGTATTAGGGTCGATCCGCACTGAGGACAAAACTGTTTGTTTTAGCCAAAACTGTTTTTATCAGTGCGGATGGATTGTCCTCCAAGGACAAAATATTTCGACTCGGACAAATTTATCAAAAGAGCTGCTGTCCTGTCTCGGGCCCTACAAATTTTTTTTGCCCGTGTTATTTTCTTTTGTTTTCATGACAGGCGTCATTAGCAAATTACTGTTTCTATTTGTCTCGCCATAAGATCTCACAAGCGACCACCAGAAATTCAGAAATCCGACTCCCCTGTGAACAAGCAGTGCGGATGCAACAGGGCAAATAATTTTTGTCGAGTCGGACAATTCATTTAAATTGGCCCCGGACAAAAAGAGAGTTTGTCCTCAGTGCGGATCGACCCTTACGTAATTATTATTATACTTTCTTATCATTTCAGATGCACCTTTTGGGAAATGGTGAGTTTATCAATATGTGAAACAGAACAGGTTCATTTAACCAAAAAGTGTCACCGACATACCCCGTTCCACCTGAATTTGTCATTCTTGCCACGCTCTTGGTAAGACATCTCTCTGCACTGCAAGTACTTAAAGTGCTGCAGAGCTATGACCAAAAAAATCCATTCTTCTTTTTCATTGGATTTTAATTATGTTAACTAAACACCAAGTGGCCCAAGTTTTAAGCCGTTATTTAAAGAACACACTTGTTTATTTTACCTGGAATTTTCTTGTTTATTGGTCCGCCTTTACTAACTTTAAAATCTTGAGAGAGCAGGATTGAGGACAAAATGACGTCAAAGACTCACCAGTTTAAGAATTCAATGCATGTATTACTTATGCAGCACAGGAGTTTCGGGCTTTCCAACTTTTAATCTTGTGTTTTGCATATATAACAAGGGGCTACGGGTAGCCTACACTTTGTTCGAAGGAATTTTAGCCGATTTCTTTTAAAGTTCACAATATTTCAGGGAGTTTTTATGTTACAATCTCTTGGTCAGTATCCAGTTCAAAGTCCACAGTTCGTGACCCAACCATACAGTTAAGTGCTATCCTACAATAGTTGTTCAAATTTAAAACTGTTGTTAACGGTGTTGACTCCAATAAAAACCAGTATACAGATGCTTTACAACTTTCTACGATTGTATTTAAAAGTACTATTTTTTAACAATACCGGGAGTATTAACAAAATTATGTAATAGGCTAGTTGTGAATTGTGCAGCAACAAAAGAACAGTGTCGAGGTTCAGGGGAATAATTAGCATATTGTATTGTTCAAAACAAAGGAAAATGCAAATTATTCCTCTGAACCTCGACTCTGTTCTTTTGTTGCTGCACAATTCGAAACTAGCCTATAAGCCCGGTATATTGCATTGCGTGCAACGAAAACACAAAAACTCGTTTCCGGTCATGAACACAATTCTTTAATATATATTTCCTTGTTGATCTGTCGCGTAGTCGTCCATGGTTTAGATAGTGGTTATTGCGATTGCCTCTGAAGAAGGAGATACCGAGTTCGAATACTATTTGGGCTGCCTTTCATGAGGCAAAGAAATCTTACGCATGTGCAGCCAAATCGCGACTCTCTCTCCCCCCCCCCCCCCCTCCCACCCCTTCCTAAAAAAATTAAAGTCCAAAAACGGAAACGATTGCTATGAAGAGTAATAATAAGCTGCATTTACAGTGATCACACACTTTAAATTTAAGCTGGAGAGTAATATAAATGATGTCACTTTTCCCTGGATCCAACCCTCTGAAGTCGAATCGATCAGTTTTGAGTTATGGCGGACCTAGCCTGCGTCGCTGAAAGACTAAACCGCTGGTAACGTCAGTCTGCGCAACGGTTACGAAAAGCATGTTCTGAGTTTACTGGGATTTCTGTATCCCTTTCTGATCGGATAGATTCTTACATGCTTTGTGATTCGAAGTTCACTTACTTGACGAGTCACGCATCCGTTATTTGCCTGACAGAAAAAGTGCTTTGCCTCTCAACAGCGCAAAAGGTCAATGTTTAATTATTTTGTTTATTGCAATTTCTGTCGTCACGTTATAGGACAGAATCATGAAAGGGTATTGCTTGCAAAGAGATGGGAACAGTTCGACACACTCACCGAAATTGAAAGTTTGAATTTGTCTTTGCTGGATCGCAAACAAATAGAAATCAAAGATGTCGTAGCACGTGCGGATTTAAAAAACCGTGAACACATTAATTTGATTTTGACATTTCCATCGCGCAGCAACCAATCAGAAGCGACATGAAACTACCAACAAATAGCCCACTTTCGATATATTAAATTCAGTCCTAAACAAAAGGTATCATCATCTCGAGGCTCTGGGGAATAAACTCATAACAAATCCTTCTATTTATTCCCCAGAGCTTCGAGATGATGCCTTTTGTTTAGGACTGAATTTTAATATATGGAAATTGGGCTATTACCGTTACTGGTTGCGGTTTAGTTTTCTTGCGCTAGATTGCGTCCAACGGCAACTTTCACATTTGCGACGGCTTGTTTCCCTTGAATAAAATAACTCAACCTTTCTCCAAAGAGCGAAGTGTCCAAGAAAGGGTTTGTGGGTAAATAAACATGATCTTTCAACGAGAATTTCGGCGCAAAATCGCCTGAATCTGCATGCAAAAGTTGATCACTTGCTGAGTAAACAGCAAAATAAACCGGCTCAGATTACAGGAAGGAAGCGGTTTCTAACCCTGCATAGTCTGGTAGACACAACATATTCCGTATTCAAACGGAAAAGCGGTTTAGACAGCTTTGTTTAGCTCAGATGTGGCAACAGCTTGCAGAGCCAAAAACCAAAAGAAAACTGGTTATTTTCAGGTATTATGTATTATTATAGTTATCCAGATGTGAGAAGTAAGTTTGTCAATATCGAGTTTTATTGATCGGTAGCCATAATTTGCATACTTTTTTCGCAACAACTCTGGAATGCAAGGGCAACCTCGTTCCCAGGGCTTTTCACCGCCGAGAGCCCTGGGACAGGCCGTCCCACTCTTAGCGGCAAAAAGCCCTGGGGACGAGGTTGATGCAAGAGCTGGAGTCATAAAATATTTCAGTCTTGGTGGCATCTTCAGTATCCAATTTTGCATATCAGAATGCTGGAAAATGTGTCTCCGAGTGTCTACGATTTCAAAAATATCTGGGAGAGCATACCCGCAGACCCCCCTTGGGGTCAACGCTTATCAGGCGTTGCAACTCCTACTTACCACAACGCAACTTCTACTTTCAAAAGTTGTGAAACCACCGTTGAAACACAATAACATTTCATAAATATTTCTAGTGTTTAAGGTTTTGGGATTGTCACAGTAACAAATATATTTCTACATACAAGAAATTCCCACAGCGAGTTTTCCTGCTCAGATAGGAGACAATCAATTTGAAACTGATCCTTTAGGGCATTGAACTTTCTTTCCAACCTTTCATTAAAAGGATTGCGTGATTTGTCGAGTGAGTAAATGTCCAGTTACAGAGTGCGCAAGATTCTAGCCAAACGGACAGGGATACAGAAAAAGCTTTTGGGAGTCGTTGCGCAGACGGACTATACCTAGGTTTTGACCTAGGTTTCGAGTTACATGGCAGGCTGCCCGCAGGCTATGGCGGACCGTGAAATCCAGACCTTACACCCAAAGTAAACAGCCTTTGGACAAAAATCAAAGCCCAAAATTTTGCCAGTCAAGTCTACGCAAACAAGCGTTCAAAATCTGAAGGAAGAAGGAAAGTTTTTTTAAAATCATAGTAGCACTTTAATACATGTACAATGTAGCTTTCAAAAGAAAGCACTTCAAAAATTGTAAAATTAAGTTGCTCACAAATTATCATGTTGGCTCCTTTTGGAACCATATTGGGTGCTACATGTATCCTACGAACTTCCTTGTACATGTAGATGACGACAGTGTTAATCCTTTCCCTCCCTGGAGTGAGATTTTACTCTGTCTAATGCCAGACGAATGGGTTAACAACATCTACATGTAGGCCCACTCAAAACCCCTTATTAAATATACCGTCAACTATTGCTCGCATGCCAATAAGCCACAGACAGCGTGGTTGATTGCTTGGGGCTAAAACATGAAATTTTGTAGCTGGATTATGAGTGCTGTCATTTTTGTCAACTTTCTTGTGTTGGGTGCAGTTCCAGCTGCTGTCTTTCCTCAATCGGTCAACATAAAGAAGTCTAACCATTTTGTTTTTTAATACCAGGATCGTCACCTTCCGAGATTGACAAGAGGACAAATGCACAGGTGACACCCATTAAATTTGTAAGAATTCGAAGACAGTTAAGTTAGTCCATTCTGTTGTTTATTATATGGTGAATACAAAGTGAAAACATGTTGAGATTCGTCATCATTCCAATTACAATTTACCTGTTCATTACAAAATCAATTTGGCTTTTATTTTAAAAGGTGTGTGGGATCTTTGGACAGAAAAACTGGACATTTCAAATGTGTGTCAGTGAGGCCAGTCATGCAAACAGAACATCAACAAATTGAAGCATTGTTACAGTCATCATACCTGACTATGCAAGAGAAACTGGCCATCTTAAAGGAAGACTAAACAATATCTTGTATAGATAATGATTTTTATTCCAAACCCATGGATTTTTTGAAAAAATGCCTTAAGTTACATGTACATTGAATAAACAAATGCTTAAATTAACTTTTTTAATAAATGCAATGTTACAACACTCTTACAGCGAGATACCTTAATGACAGTAACATGGTAATAGACTTTTGCCATTCTTTCAACTTTCATGTCATACAGGAATAACTAGGAAGATTTTAAGTGTACTGTATGTACTGTATAATAACATATCTGTTACATAATCAGTACAAGAAGAGAAAGGCCAACTTACAATAATTCTTGAACTATATGTACTGTGAAAATAGCTCATAAAGCATTATACATGTAAAAGCATGAAATAATTTTATATCTTGGAACTTATTTATTCACTGGTTTGTTCTGTCCCTTGATTTGTAAGTAACTCCTCTAGCCTTTAGGTCACGGACTACATGACCTGGTAGTTTACCGCTCACAGAAATAGCATAACAACCTCTGGCTGATGTGTCTAAAATCAAATAATGACTTGGTATGAGGGGAATATTTTTGGATGGCCACACTCTTAATAACATTGATGTACATACTGTGATACATGTAATATATTAACTAAAAAAGTAAAAGAAACCTCCTCTTTAAGAAGTCAACACTTTGCAAAGCTTCACTATTTTTTTCACCTCCCATTTTGGATTTGAGGACTCACACCTACTTCAACTTTGTGTAAACTTTACTCTTTTATGCAGATTAAAATCCTCTGACAAACCTTTTGCTGACTCTAATTTATTAGCTTTGTCAAAATAGTTACAGTAAGGCCTACTGTATAATCTGGTGCAAGAGCTTTAAAACAGTAGCATATCGTTTCTAGGGGTGTAACGATTAATCGAATTCTCGATTAATCGCGATTATGACCTTCGGTTCGATTCACGATTATTTGATTCCACGTTTCGATTTTGGTTCGATTTTTTGCATACCTTTCCAAAAGTGCCCTCAGTGAGTCATTATATTGTAAACTTAGAATCCAGATCTCAATAAGATGTGTGTTTTTCATTGACAATCGATCAAAGACGCTAACTTGTAGTTCTTGCGCCATGTTGCTAGGTAAAAATGTTGCCCCTCTACCACCCCTTGAGAATTTCCAATAAGGCAAACCATGTGCGTGTTCATTGTCACGTTCTCAAACATGGCGACGAATGACCAAGCGATTGTGAATCCGCCTGCTTCTTTTCGATCCGCAGTGTAGAAATATTATGGTTTTCCGACTGAAGACGGAACAACAGACAAGTCTAAAACTATCTGCAAAATTTGCTTCGCAACTTTCCAGTATTGTGCCGGTTCGACCTCAAGCATGAGCGCACACTTAAAAAGTCAACACAGCATTGATGAATAGTCAGAAGTGTTGCAGTCAAAGACGGCAAAAACTTCGCCGGGTACCAAAAACAGTACTGAAACTGGACAGTCAAAAATTCAGGATGTTCTGGAGAATAAGTTGCCGCGGTCGAGCAACAGAGCAACGGCAATAACGAAGTCTATTGGAGTTTTCATTGCAAAGGACATTGAGAGTTTAGGGTTGTATGTTGTTTACGTTGTGTATCATCTTGCAAGAATTAAAAATCATTAATATTTTGCATAATCGAATCGAAATAATCGAAACCGAAAGGCAATAATCGAAATCGAATCGAATCGAAAGGAACATGAATCGTTACACCCCTAATCGTTTCCAATCAGCCTGCCCCTGAGCTGTTGGAATAATGCTACATACATGTACACCTCCCCCACCCAGTCTGATGAAGAAAGAAGTTTAGAGTGTGCTTGCAAAGAGGAATTAATTTTAAAGTGCCCCTAGCCCCAAAATATTTTTTTTGCTAAAATGAATCTTTGCACCTGTTTGAAACGCATTGCGGCCATTTTTTCATTTTTTAACATACCACAGGCAACCCATTCACTACCTCTCCAGCCTAACATGTGCACATACATGTAACACCAAGCATTTCCTTACAGTATTATCATGCACTTTAGGGATGTAGCTAAAATTTTTTTCATAGGCCACTTTGGAAAATACCATAATACTCTTTGTTTGTCCCCCCAAACTTTGCATAAGCATTTTTTGCAGTTTCTCTTGGGACTTACAATGGTCCCAAGAGAAAACAAAAACAATGCTCATGCACAATTTGGGGGGACAAACAAAGAGTATTATGGTATTTTCCTAAGTGGCCTATAACCGTAATAGGCACTTAACAGGTGGGTACTTAATTTGGGCCAAAGGCCCAATCTCGTTCCCAGGGTCTCCATTGTCGTTGAGAAGACACCCTGGTTGGGGCTGGTCACGTGTTGAGCCCAAAAGCTGGGAGATTTGCAAACATGGGCATTTGGGGAGAGGTGGCAGTGTAGGCCTTGTCATCATTGCGAGGAAGGGAATCAAACTGAACCCATTTGATTTTGAGGCCTGATGACCGTCGACAAAACGTTTCACGGCAAGATATTGAATGTACTTCACATGGAATTCGACGTGAAAGGCAAAAAGGTGTTGTCAAATCAGTCAGATGCAACAGAAAATTTTCTCGCGTCGTTTGAATTGTTGTATGCCTGTGAGAAGGCCCGGATTCAAACTTTAATACTTGAACAAGCTCAAGTAAGCAGTCGAACTGAGTGATAATGAAGGATATACTACTAGTTTGCAACATATTTAAAGAAAAGAAAGTTTGGTCGTGAAAAAAAACAAGCGAAACGCTTATCCATGGGAAACAAACATGTTCGGCCATCGATCAGGTATTTTAATCTGCTCTTTGATTTTCGTTTTTCTTTCGAATGTTAAACAAGTTATTTCCAAGTGAGGGGGGTGAATAGGTTCGCGGATCGGCGGATTTGGCTACAAAAACAACTCAGATTTCGGATTTTGAGGACACATTTTGCGGATTGGCGGTTTTTGAATGCTCCGCAGATCACGGATTTCTTCAATATTTCAACATGGATTATAAATTTTGTTTGTTTTGAAGTGCGGATCCCGGAAATTAACTTGGTGGTCTGTTTCAATTTTTTTTCTGCCTGACCTGAGAACTAGACTAGATCAACATATCTTTGACCTTCAATGTAATCTCTAGGAACCCAGGATTTCAGGTTCCGGCCAGACAAAAAGCCATTGAACTCACCAGACCCTCACCACGTGTAACATAAGCACGGTCAACATGGAGGTCAGGTCATTGAGGTCATTGAGACAAAGACCATCGATTGCGTCGTTTTTTTTTTTTACCGAGAAGGTGCCAAAGACGATGACTTCCTTCATGATTAGAAAAAGTTTCGGTGCTGCGTTGATTCCAGCAATTGGAAAAGCGTGGTGAAACTAAGCGAGCATGTGAGGTTAATACGGATTGTTATGTTTCATACTACGAGATTTCTGTTGTCTTTGGATTTGATTTCTTTAATAATTACAAAACAACTTGGTCATGGTGGGGATTAAACCTTTGATTTTGCTACACTCTTTTAAACATGGTAACTTGACATTTCATGGACCTGGGCACCAAGTGCGGATAAACAGTAGGGTAATTTAATGACAGGTATTTCTTTAACGTCAGCTAAGTTAAGTTGAATGTTCTTAAGTGCTCACTTCTCTACCAGTAATTGCGGATTCGGATTTTTGTAAAAAATATCTGCGGAATGCCGGATTTTGCAAAAAATTAGCACGGATCGACGCATTTGCTGGCCCCTATTCAGCCCCTCCTTAGTCGCAACAGTACTGCAGAATGAATCTTTTACGACAAATTTATAATACAAACGTAGCGTGTGGTGTATTTTTTGATAGTGTATGTTCTGTAGAAGCTCATTTAGCTACTAACGAAATCTTTTTTGCAAACTCATCGGTCACAAAAATACTTGTTTTTAGTTTGACCGTTTTTCAGTTACGGGTCAAGATATAACGAAAACTCTACCCCAGTGGGAAAATGTTTGTCGAGGAGAGCCATGTGACCAGCCCCAACCAGGGTCTCTCTCCTTATCGACAAAGAGACCCTGGGAACGAGGTTGCCTAAGGGTTAGGGGGGTCCAGGGGCATGCCTCCGGAAAATCTTGAAGTTTGCGTTTTCCTCGATTTTAGGAGGTAAATTCAAGGCCATTCGTAATGTTTTTAGACATTTATTTTTGCCTTTTCCTTGAAAAAATGTCACTTTGTTTGAACACATGCTTTGGTGTCTCATGCCGATTCTGTCGTAGTAGTAGCGCGTTCTTCAAATTTTTTACTCGGTCTGCCAGAGTTTGATGAAGTAGCTTCAGCAGATTTGAAGAATTTCTTTATACTGAGCACATCAGAATCACTTTTCCTACTTTTCCCACCAACATTTCAGCTTATACATATGTTGCCTGACATGGTTGAAATACACAAACTGGGTTTACATTATTTCATGTACACGAAGTAGAAATAGTGATGGCCAATGAGCCTTCTACCTAACACAAATGAATCATTCTTCGAAATGGAGTGATTATGATCTTGTTTCTTCTGGAAATACGACAATACTGAAGTCCAAACAGCCAAAAGTAACGTTTTACTGATGACATTTATATGCACGAGAGAGCATAAGGTTATTTTTCAGCCGGGTATTTTCCCTGGCTCCTGGCTATTAACTACATCCCTGGCACTTTCCGACCCACTTATATGTAGGTATATGCACATTACCTATTCTCTGCCATCTTGCTACCCAACTGTCTTCAGGAGTCATCATGGATATTATTCTGTAAAAATAGTAAAAATATACATATTATTATTGCAGTTTGAACCCATGCAGTTATTTTGGTTTAATTTTTTTAATGATTAAAACAAAAAGATGAATAAATACATTGCATTTGTTTCTGCCACAGGGGAAGTGAGGATACAAAAAACACACCATAATACACACACATAACATCTTAAGACTGTTCCAGTGTTCAACACTAATTTTCTTAATA
>NC_090879.1:38948545-38966045 GCF_036669935.1 Montipora foliosa
ATTTGTTATCGAAAGGACCCAGTTAAATATTTCAGTTCGAGCAAGAGCCATAATGGCTTTTGGTTCGAGCGGTTTGGCAAATTTTGGGTAGAATACTTCTTCCTTCTATTAAACAATTGTAGTGTCTTAATACTAGGTCTATGATCTTTCAAGTGACTACCTCTACGTTGACCTCTTGTTGGAGCTAGCAGGTTGTAAAATGCTGGCCTCTGCCATACTTCTTCCAATACTGGCCGAGCCACTGATGCGTGCGATTCAGTGGACAACTTGAGACTTTTATGCCAATTCCGCAATGAAATAAGAGTATTTCTTGAATAAACAAGCATCGTCAGAAGCTGAAAATACTTAAAAATATGTTATAGTATTAAACGTAGTGAAAAGGCCACGTAAAACAAGGAAATTATTAAAAAATCTTTGCAGACTCAAATTATGTAGCCACACACTGGCGCATTACAAACCGCTTGTGCTATCAACACAACACTTGTGCTATCAAGATCACACAACAACTCACGAATTATGATCACAAATACAACCTAAACACATAGCTATGTGTGTAATATTAATTTGGGAAACGTTACCACAATTTCGACACACTTTGTGACAACAATGTCGTGGATAGAATACGCATTCTTTATAATCCTTGTGAAGGAAGCTAGGAGACTTTACAAATGCAATATTTGTGAAGTCATGAAAAATTACCTTGTCTTGTCACGAAACGTCACGTAACTGCGCCACTTTCCAATTTACTTCCAACATCGGCAAATTCCAGGAAAAGAAACCCGGAAAAAAGGGAAAAATGGACCCACCCACCCTTCCTCCGGCATGTAACAGAAGTTCCCGATTTTTTCTGTATTGCAGCTCTAAAATGCTTCTTTCATTCAACTTCTCTTATTCCTAGCTTCAAACCAGTGTTTCGCTCATTTGTGTGTTGTAAAGGTGAATCGTGAAGTGGTTCCTCGTGTCGTTCCTCGTTCATGTCGCGAGACTCGGACCTTCGTCACCAGTTTCCCAGAACCAAAAGAATCACGTGACTTACTCCTTAAAATAAATTGATGCGCATGTGTCACCGCGAAGTCATGCCGGAAAATGGTGGATTAGACATCGCTGGAGAGAGTTTTCGTTTCTCTTCAGCGTTTATCGCTGACTTTGGATAAAATGGGAGAATTCAACGACTCGGATTTTTTTGGACAAGACCTACTTTCGACTGCTTTGGGTGAAAGTGGTCTGAACCTTGACGAATTCTTGGGAAATGCACCGGGAAATGTTTTATCCCAGGCCATGCTGGATGTTGATGATATTCTCGGGACTGGTGATTATGATTTCCTTGATGGTTTCAATCTGAGTGGAAACTTTAGTCAAAATGATTCTTACAGTAACTTTACAGCATCAAACAACAGCGTAGTGTCGTCCAGTTATGCAAGCGCGGTGCCCAAGACCCAAGTTTCCCAAGTCCCACAAACTTTTTTGCAAGAATCCCAAAGTTTAGCGAGCTTTTTTCCTCAAGGAACCTCTGGACAAATTGTCTCAAGTAATCAAAATGAACAGTTATTGAAATTATCTGCTCCTGAAAGTACACAAAGGATACATTCTTCTCCTTCTTCTCCAATGTTACTGAATATGTTGAACAGCGGAAATGGCTTGCCGATGTCGTCGAGTAGTCTCTTTGTCACCGACCCCAAGAAAAAGTAAGCTAAACTTGAAAAGAAAGTTTTCAGCTGTGATGTTTGTGTTCTTGACATTATTCTCTATGTCTGTCGAAGTTGACACTGGTGTATATTGTACATTTGTTCTTGTGTAAGTAGTTTTGTGCTTTCTTGACACTTCCTGTCTAAACTGTGTTGGACGAACATGTATTTCCGGTTTCATACTGGGGCTAATTTTTGTGATTTATTCAGTTTAGCAGATCTAGGTAGTTATGTTAATGTAAACTTTGATTATAAGGAGATTATTTTACTCACTTTGTTTCTAATAACATTTAAATCTGGTTGTGCTCCATAGTTTTTCTTATTCTGTGTATGAGGCTTGAACATTTTTGACTTCTCAGTTGATATACCACCTTTTGGAGAAGAAATTCCTTTAACACAGTCATGTACATGTAGCCACAGCACACTGAAGCTGACTGGTTTTCAACTGTTCAGCTTTCAGCTTACACATGATGTTTGTAGTGTGTAATTTTTTGGAGGGCCTAAGCTCACACTTATGACTAGTGCTCTTAGTGATACTAAAACTCCAATCTGAAGATCTTCTGTGTCTCCTTCAGGAAGCCATATTCTTGATGGTTTTGAATGTTACAATTTAGCTCTTTAAGAGGTGTACGCAAGATGCTGCAGGGAATCTAGATTGTCATTTTGGGCCCTGATTCCCGTCTCTTGATGCACTAGTCAAGTTCCTACATGTATGATGCTTATTTTTCCCTGTTTTTTAACTTCTGTCTGGAGTGTAGTGTATCCATGTGTTTTAGCAGGCCTTTGATTTTTGGCCAAGCTACGGCGTCTTACCAACTAATGAAGTCAAAGAAGTCGAGCATCCGAAGGGTAACTGTCGTCTGACATTTCTATAAAGACTTCACAAAAAGCTCGAGATTTTCAAATTATAAGACTTTTTACACTTTTGCACATTTTTTTCTGAAGAGGTGCAAACAAGTTATTTCTTTGACGTCATTAGTTACCAGGACCCAACTGGCTCATTTTTTGCACATAAATCAAAGGCCCGCTAAAACGCTAACTTTTCATTTACCATATCTTTGGTGTCTGGAGTGTAGTACTTAAAACAATTTTCCATCATACCCTATGATGGAAAATTTTTTCAATTACTACAACCAGACACCATAGATAATTATTTAAACGAAAAGTTATAAACAGGGAAAAATAAGTGTCATAGGGCCTTTAACATTCTGCTCCTTGACCTTGAAGGTTTTTGATACTTTGTCTCTTTTTTCACTACTCATGTTACTTTTCCAAATACATGTACTTACACCTTGCAAAGCAATGGCAGAAGCAGAGGAAAAATTAATGTCAATATTGATTAATGAAAGATTTTGAGGTGAAGAATCTAGATTTGTCTTTGGCTTTCTGAAGTACCATTAAGTATTAGGTATATCACAGCATCAAAACGTAGTTTGAGTAAACAAACATTATGATCTCTTGTGGATGACATGGGCATTCCTTGGTATATTATTGTAAGCTTTGAAGACTGTGAGCATTGCAATATTCTGTTGATTGCAGAGAACTATTAAATGAAATATTGCCTAAGGATCTGGTGACAAACTTTGACACTTTTGATAATTTGCAATAACAGATGACTCTGTTCTTCACTAGTAGTGCTTAAAATATTAATCACCATGTGAGGGAGGGAGGTGGCTGACCCCAGTCTGACACTCCCTCGTTTGCCGGCCCCTGAATGTTGCTGCCTGATTAGGTGTTGCTCCTTCTAGCTTCCTTCACAGGACACAATACAGACACCATACTAAGTCTTTGAAATATGGAATCAGTGAGCCATTTATTATTGACATTTGGGATGTAACTTCCTTTGTTTTCCTCATACATCCTTTGAGGGATTCTAACTCAATTGTGTTGACTCAGTGTTTGCATGATTGTACACATGACTGTTAGCCCCAGGAGCTGAGTCTGAAAAATTTGTACTTGCGGTTAAGTTGTTTAAACAACTGTATTTATTTTTTTAGAAAAGTATTATTTAACAAATTTTTTCACGAGTTTGCATAAGACACGAGGTGGTAAATTGAGCCCGTGATTATTTTTTTAAAGTGCTACTATGACCAAAAAATCAATTCCTCTTTTTCTTTGGATTTCAAAACTATGTTCAAGACATACATTCATACATACTTTAATAATAATTGACCACTCCCCATAGGGCCTTTTCAGGGCCAATGAAACACAATCAACTAAATGATGGAACAGAGCAACAACAATAAGAACAACTGTTAAGAATCCCAGCTGGCTGGAGGCAAACCAGTTGGCTATTATTTAAAACTCCAGATCTCAAGGCAAACATCCTAATCACTGGGCTGCATGTTAACTAAACACTAAGGGTACATTTCTTTGCGAGAATCCAAGATTGGATTTATGATCTCAGATCACACAGATACTTCGTTCCTAAAGAAACGAAGAATCGAAAAAGCGATTTTTCGGGCATGACAGCCCACTTTCAGCCAGTTATGATTAATTTAATTTGCATCAAATTGAAGTTGTGCAAAACATTTATGACTTTCTATAAATATTGGGTACATTGAAGGAAAAAGTAGCACTGAAAACTCACCTTGATTGCTCGCCACACAAGACTACCATAGTTTTTTCAGATCCATCTCCCAAAGAAACGTACGGATCATGAATCCTAAAAACATGGATTCAGATCTAATCTAATGAATCCACTCAGAGAGTAGATTCTTCGAATCAGTAATCCATTTTCAGATTTTAGTAAAGAAACGCAAAACTCGCTTTTAGATACAAGAATCAGGATGTAGGTTTTCCCAAAGAAATGCACCCCAATAAAGTGACCCGTGTTTTAAGCCTTGATTTAAAAAGGACATCTGTTTATTTTAACTGGAATTTTCTTATTTAGTGGTCTGCCTTTATTAACTTTAAAATCTTGAGAGAGCTGGAATGATGAGAAAGTGACGTCAAACACTCCCTAGTTTACACTTTTATTAAACTTGTGTTTTACAATTATTGAACTTCTTGGCAGTGGCTGCCCAGAAGGTGAAAATTTGTTGTTGTTGTTTATTTACAACTTTACAACACTAACAACAATGGCAGTACTTACAATCACTTGCAACTCCCCTTACAATCCAAACACTACTTACAAGTACTAACATACCTGTTTTACAGCAAGAAATAATTGCGCCACTGACAGATACCCTATTACTACTTAACACTAAGAGGAGTATAAGTATACACCAAAAATGGCACAACTGAGGAAAAAAACATATGGCCAAGAAATATAGGGTTAAAGAAGTTTCCTTTGTAAAGAAGAAACTTAACCCATTCACCCCTAAACCGGCCATACTTAGTATTTTGCTCTGTCTAATGCTAGACTATTTTACTCGTCAAGGGGGAACCTCAGGAGTCAATGGGTTAATATCATTCAACTAAGACTAAGGGACCGATTATTATGTTAGCTGGCCTGGCCCGGTTAGGCAGGCTGACTACCTAGTTTAGCTGAGATCCCGGCAAGTCTGAGAAAGACAGCACTGCTGAGGGGGATGTGAAAGAATTCCTGAAAAATATTCCTTCGTAATGTTCAAAGTAGTAAACCTCTTAATCAATTATCAATCAAACAATGATCATGTACAGTGTAATGCACTATAATGTTCAACTTTTTATGGCAATGTTCCATAGCTTTCATACAAACCTCTAGGTTTGACTGGTTGCAGTAATTTTCTGGTTTCTTCTTCAGTCCTACATGTAAGTGTGTTTTGTTGTATGTAACTCAGTACAATAATATTTATATTGGTTTTGTTTTTGTATCTTTAGCAATGTTTCGAAATTGTGGCCAAATCAAGGTGTGACAATCAACCATGATGTAGAGGTGAGTGAAGTTTATTATGACATGTTATGACATCCCAAGTGTTTTTTTTGGGTGGTGGGGGGGAGGGGGGTTGGGGTTTTGACCCTTGCACATAAGATTATATAGTTCAATAAAGACCTCCAACTAACCCATGGCCAGCTCTAGGCAGTAGAGTTATTGTACGCTATATCTAACTAAGTGGTCCAAGCATATTGGTGTTATCTGAGACATTATTAACCTTTCCCCACCTGAGAGTAAAAATTATAGATTTTACACTGGCTAATGTCAGACAATTTTACTCACTGATTAGGGTGGCCTTAGGTATGAATGCGTTAATAGGTCTAAGAATTGCATTAACATAATTTACACGAAAGAACTTTCTTAAAACAGTTGTTGAACAATGAACGTTTCCTGGAAAAGAAATCAATTAATTGAAATCTCTTATCCCATTAACACCTCAAATGCCCCAGGACATACCCTGTAGTTGGCGGTTAATGGGTTAAATTACATGTAAGCATTATTTACAATTACAATGTCTCGTGTGATTTTGCTGCTACATGTAAATGGCAATTCCTAATACATGTATATAGATTTAACCAAACCTAAAAGAGGAGCTCCTGGGTTATTTATTCTTACAAGTTAACCTGGCTTCAACTTGCAATCGAAGCGAAACCCAATACCTGGTCAGCGGTCAACTTTAAACAAAAAAAAGCAGCTGACCTTGATGAGCTCTAAACTTCAGCCTGGGATATGGTCATTTGATGCTGGTCAGAAGATACCTTGTTTTGACAGATGTCGATTGACCATAACATTGATGTCCAATAATAAAGATGTTCACTGTAAACTACCTGGAGTAATTTGGCCACCTTGACGAGCTTTATATTTGAGCCTGCAATATGGTCACGTGATACTGATTTCATTGGCATACATGGAGGGGTGGATGGTCATGGTCGTATGGTGACCAAAACCAAATTTTCTCACACAGATGGGTACCATGTTTCCTTACCTATGGTGCTCCGCATGCGTGCCTTTGGCCACTGGAGCTCTGCTATAATTCTTGATTTGAATGGTAATAATGTGCAAGGTCCTTTTTTTTAGACAAAGAGCACAGAGGGTGGTGAAAATGAAGAAGAAGAGGAAGAGGAAGAGGAGGAACTTGGTCACACAGACACATATGCTGAATATGTTCCTAGTAAATGTAAGCCCTCAACTATGCTTTAAAGTCTCTCTTTTTCTACCAAACTTACCCTCTTTCAGAGGGTGACAACCTAAAATGTAGAGTGTATGTATTGTAGTTCAAAATTTTTTCCTGGTTTAAGAAGGGTCATACCAGATAAGACTTAAAAAGACTAAGGTTGATTGTAATAATCCTCTAATAAATCTGCATAATTCTTCATATCGACTGATTCACTTGATTCTGATTGGTTAATTGTTGCAACAGTCAATTTAAGTTATTATCAGTATATTAGTCATTTAAAATATTTTCAGATCTCAAGAAAGTTTTGGTTATCACCTCAAATCTCTGTCTCTTTTTTGCTCTGTTATTGGATGAATGACTTTTTTGGCTCAGAAGAATTTTATAGGCTATGTGAACCAGTCAAAATGCCCAAAAAATTATATGTGTTTGATTAGCAACCTAATTATTTTGTGATTTGACAGGAGTAAAATTCACAAATGTTTACATGTTCCAGGTGCTTAAATCATTGGATGACTTTTTCCAGGTCCTATGAAACAAATCAACACATGCATGTTGGTGGCAAGAACCTTTTCTGATTTTTCTCATGGCATGGTCCCAGTTTTCTAATACCACAGAACACTTCTGTATCATGTAATTATCACCTTAGGTAGTATAATTTGGAGGTGAAGAGTTAAGGAAAATGCAATATTTTAACAGTAGAGTGCAATTATGGCCTGCTGAGACAAGTTAAGTAGCTGTTGATTTTTGGCAGTAGGTGGCTACTTTTAACAATCCCGAACTGTGATTCAGTTTTATGGGGAATGGCCAGCACAGAACTTCTTTACAGATCTGTGCTGGTGCAGGGTTTGTCGATTGTTGCAAATAGTCAAAGATATTTTCGTCTTACAGGTCATAGAATATGCAGAGTATTCTCTATATGTATTAGAAATTTATGTACTTGATATTTATGTTGCAGTAAGAATAGGACGGCGCCATCCAGATCCTGTGGTAGAAACAAGGTATTGCCAACAATGTATAACCTTCCATATTTGCAAAGCCATAACTGTGACGAAATGTTGCAACTGCAGTAAAATGATAAGATTTTGGTGATAGAGACAATAGATTACCGACCATTTGTTAGGCTTACATTACAGGAAATAGTTTTGATTCTTTGGTATTGAATTAACCCTTTTACTTCTTGTAGTCATCTCAGCATTATTATAATTATATAAACATACATTGTATTAAAAGCTTAATTGCTCTAAACTCAAGGTTATCAGCATGTTCTTACATGGTGGCAGCGGTTGGAGTAGCTTTAGTGGTACATGTGTAATATTACACAGAGCTTATCTGAACATAGTGGAGAAAATACGAAATCAGGATATGCATTACCACCGACGTGCGTTCTCAAGATTCATAACCCAAACGCTGCAGAGAAATGGAAGAAGTTCCTGCTAACATGGGAAAATCATGCTCTTGCCACAGAGCTTTCTAAAAAGGCAGAGGGAGTGCAGGTCGCTACCCTTCTCACTGTGATTGGTGAAGAAGCACGAGAGGTGTCGCAACCTTCAACAACTGGGAAAATGATGGTGATGAGAAAAGGATCAAACCACCCAAGAATATCCCTTTTGAGAGGTTCAAGTTTAATTGTAGAGTGCAAGAGCTCAGGGAAATGTGCGATTAGTACCACACAGCGCTAGCTGATATTTTTTAATTTTCGGACGATTTTATTGGCTAATTTACGTTGTGGTGCAAATCACAGGACAGTGATCATGCAATAACCCCAGTTTGCGAGGATATTTGCCCAGCAAAGTTCTGTAGCGATCATTTTCCCTTTAAAAGAAACAAAGCCAGCTGAAAAAAAGAGAATTTAATACACTGTACTTACTAACTATAAAATGAACCAACCTTTCGAAGGAGAGAAAAATTCCAGCTGCACTTGAGAACACTGTCAGCCAGAATTTGCACATTGTCTTTCATGGTTAAAATTTCTTTTTCAGTAAGCACAAGGCGCCTTGTTTTTCTGAGAGTTTTCGACTTGCAGTGACAATCAAAATGATTAGATTTTTTTTCCTGAGACTGACACACTTTCTTTCTAGTCAAACAGTGCATCGAAAAAATACAAAGCATCGCTATCAGATCAACACTGGCTTTTTATGTGCAATTTTTGCATTATATGAAAAATTTATAAAAATGGGATTGTTATAAAAGAAATAAACTCCTTTTTGGCTTGCTGGTATGTTGGCTGATAATGTTCTTGGCTGAGAGATTGTCCTCAAAATGTGTTTTGACATATTTGTGTTTCTTGACATATCTAAGGCCTTTGATAGAGTGTGGCATCATGGCCTATTAGTCAAAAGGTAAGTAGTATAGGAGTTGAGGGGAATTTGTTAATTAAAACTGGTTTGCTAGTTATCTTTCTGATCGAAAACAAGGGATGGTTATTGAAGGTGTCCATTCCGACTGGCGTAATATTGAGGCCGGTGTCCTGCAGGGGTCTGTTATTGGCCCATTACTACATGTATTTCTCATTTATATTAATGATTTACTATCCTCTGTCAATTCTAATTGTTTTTTATTTGCAGAATTAGAAGAAGTTCTTTCTCCAAGTATTTGTGCTTCTAGACTGACTTATGACTTACCATCGATATCTTCTTGGGCTAACCGATGGTTGATAACCATGAATGGTGCTAAGACTAAGTCTATGATTTTTTCATCTAAGAGAGTTAAGGCGGATCACCCTCCCTTGTTAATGAATGGTGTCATAATTGATGATTTAGCTGTTCATGAACATCTTGGCTTCACGTTGTCATCCAACTTGTCTTGGAGTGCGGACATTTTAAAGTTGCACCAGAAGGCTTCTAAAAAATTGAATCTTCTTAAGCCCCTGAAATACCGATTGAGTTGTTATTCAGTTGAGGAACTGCATAAATCCCTGGTGCGTTCATCCTTGGAATATGCTGATATGTTGTGTGGGATGGATGCTCCAAATCAGATGGTAGTTTGTTGGAAAGTTTACAGATTGAGAGTGCTAGGCTTGTTACAGGTGCTATGAAAGGCACAAACAGGGTGCACCTTTTAGGGGATATTGTGTGGATTGAGCTTAGTGATAGGTATAAAATGCATAAACTTTGTTTAATGTAAAAAATGGTCAACAAGCTAGCCCCATGCTATTTATGTAATCTTTGCCCTGCTTTTGTTAATGAGAGGTCATGCTATAGCCTTTGTTCTGGAAATGATCTTTGTTTACCTTATGTTCAGACTGAAAGGCACAGGAAATCTTTTCTTTTTTCAACATCTCAGTTGTGGAATAGTCTTCCTTCCGAAGTTCGCCTATCCTCTTCTCTTAGGAGTTTTAAAAATAACGTTTCGAAGAACATGAAATTTCCAACTCGCAACTATTTGTTTTGCACAGGGGATCATGTAGCTTTGAGTTTTCATTCTCGTTTACTAAGGCTTAATTTTAGCGCAATAAATCATGACCTTTTCAAGAGAAATTGTTCTGCGTCATCTGCTTGTCGTCTGTGCGGTGCATTAGTTGAAGATGTCAAACACTATTTTTTATTTCGCCTGAATTTTGCTGCTCTTCGCGAATCAATGTTTTCCTCCGCTGCACACTTGTTGGGAGATGGCTTTTAGCATCTGGCAAGAAAACAATTGACTTCCTTTTAAATGGAGTTCCTGGTCTTGACTTTTAGATCAATGTAAACTGTTTTTCTTCTGTTCAGTCTTTTATCTCTCAATCAAATCGTTTTTCGTAGTTATGTTTTGTTTGTTTGTCTTTTCCGTCCGTGACGATTAATATTTTAATGTAAACTGCGTTAGCTTTCCAGATGAGCACTTTGTACTCTTAGAGCAAATGCTGTGACATTATCAGCTGACATACCAGCCGCCTGAAGGGTTTTATTTACTATTTACACCTCAAGAGATACATGTACTGTGCAACTGATTGGTATTTGGCATTTGTGACGACAAAGTCAGGGAACAATTGTTGAGAGAGATATAAAAAAGCTTACACTTGATTAAACTGATGAGATCTGCTGAGCATCTGAGAGCATGCGGACCCAAATGAAAACTGTCGCAAACAGCGATGGAACTACTGTAACAGTGAATGCTTTGGGCAGAGATAGCAAAAAGCCAAATTTAGCAACAGACGAAGATACAGAAAGCCAATTCTTCGCGCAAAACACCCAAAGGAATCCACAAAAGAATGTGGGAATTGTGACACCGAACATAACCACACAAAGAAAGAATTGTGCCTGGAGTATCTCAAAGTGTGTTGGAAATGTGGAAAGCTGTCAAATTTTGTGGTCAATAATGTTGCAGCAAAAAAGGTTGATGCACGCAAATTTGTCCCAGCTGTTGACTACCCAGTTCCAAGGAACCTCACATCCCAGAGGTCATTGAGACGGAAACTGTGACACCAGAACCTTTGACCTAGACATCCTGCGACCCAGTACATCAAAATCAAGAACCAGCTGAACAAATGCGAGGCCTTTGCAGATTGCACTCGAGCCTGCAAGACTCCTGCTTGCTGGAGTAACATTGTTCCTCATTGACTTGCGAACATTAGCACCCTACTGACTCTGAATGCTACCTGTATGATCGCAATTGATCCTTTTTAGTCTTTTTTGTAGGGCCACATGTTTTTTTATTCTCGATATTATATATACATGTATTCTTTTTGCTGTCTTTCTTTATAATGTGATTATCTGTTAACTGCATGAGCATGATAAGAATTTTTAAATGGAGACGATCGATTACCAACGATTTGCTTTGGGTAACATTACAGGAAATAGACTTAAGTTTTAATTCTTTGGTATTGAGTCAGCCCTTTTAAGTTTTTGTAGCCATCTTAGCATTGTTATAAAATTATGTAAACTATACATAATTAAAGCTTGCTCTAAACTCAATTGTATCCTTGTGTTCTTACAATAATTATTATAACAGGATTTTCATAGAATAATCAGTGTTAATTATTTTATTATCTCTCAGAAAGTACACGCACTGTGATTAGGTAATAAAAATTAATTAGTGGGCCATATTCTACAGTACAGCAATAGCTTCTGTTACATAAAGTTGTTAGAACTGTTTGAATCTTGCAAGCAACTATTTCAAACAGTTAAGGAGATTGCCACAGAGATATAATGATAAATATCTTTATTTCAGTTACTATCTTTTTCCTATTGATTTATGGCTGTACTCTTTGCGTTTGGACCATAAATCGACAGGAAAAAACTTGGTCCATAATTTTCCATTATGGACCTTGAACCCAGTTAGTAAGAGGTATTATTAGCCTTATTTTGTGTTTTCGTCAAGCAGTAAAAAATATTGATTATTGATATATTTTAGCTCATTATCCAGTGTGCCTCCACCGGACGTTTGGTATCGCCTGAGGTTGCCTCAAGAAGTAGTAGACAACTGCTATCTATCAGCATTGCAGCTTGAAGCTGTTGTTTATGCTTGTCAACAGCATGAAACATTTTTAGCAGATGGCACCAGGGCTGGATTTTTGATAGGTACTGTAATAATCCTAAATTTTCATGTGCATCATGCCAGCCATCTTGATGGCCTTAGACAACGAAAGGGTATCTGTGTTGATATAATTATAATATATCCCAAGATAATTCCTCTGATTCAAACACAAAGGGCCAGTTTATCCTAACTGCAGTTGTAATGAAGATTTGCAAAAAAAACTGCTAGTGGTGTGGAAAAATCACTTTATTTGGCAGATTTTTGCTAAACTTTTCAGACATGCAAAGTTAAGACCTGAGAAAAAAGAGAGGCTTCATGTATGCAAATTGAACTACTTCTTGCATGGTTAATGACTGAGATGTTCTTTGTTTATCAGAAATTGATTCAGATTTAGTTTGTAATTTAGATACTCATGTTAGATATAAATGAAAAGGTTTAAAATTAAATTAAAAAGCATAAAACCTGGAAAAAACAAGTAAGATTGTACTCAGTCTGGTTATCTTATGTTTCCATGCCATTTTTGGCCTTCTGGAGATTGTAACTTGAAAGGATTGTCTTTGCTAAGTGAGAGCATGAATTTGCCCTGTACTTTAGGAATGATCTTTATGTTCATTTGTAGGTGATGGCGCAGGGGTTGGTAAAGGAAGGACAGTTGCTGGTAAGTCCATAATGGTACATGTACCTGTGCCAAGAACATCATTCTGTCCTTAAAAGTCATTATTTACAGTAAACATGCCTTTGTTTTAGAAATTCAAAAAATATGCTTCTTGAGAGAGTTTATTTCCGTTGTATAATCTGGTAAATTTTTGCAAGTTACACTTGTATGATATAATAATTAAATCAGAGCATGTAAGACTGCAGGAAACCCTAACCTAGTTTGTTTTCTCTTGTTAGGGATCATTTATGAGAATTATTTACTTGGAAGGAAAAGGGCCCTTTGGTACGTTAGCATTATTTAGTCTTCACAGCCAATTATATCTAGGGTCAACTGACAGTCAACCAATAACATCATTTATGTGTGACCAGAGTTTGTATAGTATCTACTGACGTTACACAAATCTTCTGCTCCGGTTGACGAAACGTCAGTCAGTGTTGTCTCAAACAGTCCTTCTCAGGACTACATTTACATTCACCTGGATGATCGTACTTTGTTAATAATTATTATGATTATTTTGATGATTGTAATCAGTAAAGAGTACTTCTGGTAACAAGTTTAAACTAGCTTCTTTTAAAGTATATACAAGTTCCTATCATTATTATTATTATTATTATTATTGTTATAATTATTATTATTATTATTATTGCTGTTGCTTTCAATTAACCAGAATTGCAATGTTGTTCTTACAGTACATACTCAACAATTACAAGACATTAATTGAATATCTACAGCTGTAGGTGTATACCGTAATGCTGGCCAGTTACATACATACATACATACTTAATTGACCGCTCCCCACAGGGGCTTTTCAGGGCCAATGAAACACAACGAAGCGACAGAACAGAACAACAACAACTGTTAAGAATCCCAACTGGCTGGAGGCAAACCAGTTGGCTATTTACAAGTGCGGCTGGGAAGTTGAACCCGGGATCTCCGGATCTCAAGGCAAGCGCTCTACCCACTGGGCAACACTGCCTGTGTGGAAGAGGGAGGTGCTCTTCCTCCCTAACACAATCATAAATTAGAACTACCTATGCCATTTGCCAAGTGGTTTACAATTTTAGATTGTTCAAAAATTTATGTTTATTGCACTAGTCCGGACATGATTTTCCTCATTATTGTTTCGCTTTCACTCTCTCGAGTGATCTTTAGCAATTTCTTCTCCATCACATATGAAACAACTTTCACCATATTTTGTGGTCACCTTTTGCATAAATCAAAGAACAGTTGTTGGTATGTTCTTATCTTCTCTGCCCTTTTTTCTGTCTTGTTTTTTTTGCTTGGGCATGCCATGTCAATCATGCAAGTCCTTTTTCAATTTTGTCTCCTGGTCCGCTATTGTTAAATCTGGTCTCCTTGCTGTGCATGTACAGTAGTTCAAAATTTGGGTTCCCATTTCCAAAGTAATTTTTTCCCCTCTTTTTCAAAACATGTACTTTTCCTATGCCCCATTTCTCGTTCCAACACCTTGTACCTTCTGGAAGAATCCCATTGTTGATCGTCCATTGAACTGGGAGCACTTATGGCCTCGTTCAAGGTGAAATATTCAATTAAATTTTACATTTGAAAGTGAGGCCATAAGGGCCAATTTGCATGGGAACAAAAGAATACTAAAATGGTGGCCATTTTGGAATAAGGTGTCCAAATTTCTTTCTAGTTCTCATATCTTTCCTTGTCCATTTCCACGCATTCTTTTTGAAATTTGGCTTCCTTCCTATATGTTATCATTATTTCTTCTGCCTCTCTTTTCAGTGATAGTTGATCTTTTCTGCATTCATTATTCCACGCTTTTTCTAGCCATTAATTTTGTACTGTTGTCATGTAGTACCCCACTCTTAAAGCTTATTAATCCTCCCCTTCCATAATTTTGTTCCAAATCTTTCATCACTTGCCTGTCTTCCGTGTTTTCCATCTTTCCTTAATTCTTCCTTTATTATTTTACTCAATTTTTCAATATCTCCTTTTCCCAAATTAATGACATACATTAATTACATACATTGTATCCGGCCACTGGTATCACTTTCCTATTATTTTATTGCTTCTGTCAAGTTGATATATCTTATTAATTTTGATGGTTTAACATGTAATATGCGTAGGTGCGAGGAAAAATATGAGCAATGAGCAAAATGTCCTCTCTAACTTCAATTAAATTTATCATTGCCTTATCTTTTTTAATTCTGATGCATTATCCCTCAAACACTGTGCTGTCATCGACTTATCTACATATATGTCACTTATTATTGTTATTGCTATTATTATAGAAAGATTGTTCTCTGGTTTTGGTGGTTTCCACCTACACTGTTTATTGTGAACATAAATCAGAGGGTTTGAAATGTACACAGGCACAGTGTGTTTTGAGCTTTGGAATGCAGTGATACAATAAATATTTTCATATGGTTTCTTCCCATAGGTTGAGTGTTTCGAATGATTTGAAATATGATGCTGTCAGGTAAAGTCTTCTTATCTAATTTTATACCAATCATGTTCTGATGACTGTGCTTCAACTGCACCATCTTTTTGCACTGATTCAAGATAAAAAGAATAAGAATAAAAATTTTTTGACTTTTCACTTAAAAATATAATTTATCCATGAGAGCTGGCTTTGTATGTTCTGTGACACTGGACATGATGTTTTGAATAGGCCTGTTAGAATATAACACAAAAATCCTTTAATGCTTCCTCTCGTACAAGTACATAATGTAATGATTGAACTCTATTAATAAAATATCACTGAAAGCTATCTGTAGGATAACAAAGATAATGTATTGCGTACCAAGCGAAAATCGGGAATTCCACACTGTCAGACAGTAGCCCATTGGAGCTTAGTCACATATTGTTTCCCTCAAAGTCCTGGTCACAGATGTTCAAAAGGTGGATAACCCTATCCACCAGATAAATCACTATCCAGTAGATAAACACTAGCAAAATAGGTTGACTTATCCACTGGATAGTGATTTATCCGGTTGATAGCGCTATCCACCCTTTGAACGACTGGGGCCTGTTTTAGAAAAGCATAGATTTCACAGTATACATCAAGGATTGTTGTACCTCCCAACTCAAATACGTTTTCCAATTGGAGGAGAATGTGTCATGGGTTATGGGTCAAAACTACGACAAACAACGACTTGAACTTTCAACTTGTATGTGATCAGGTCGTGCACCTGTAAAACAGTGGCAAATCCTGTGTGAAAATCTGTGTATTGTTTTATTTTCAGTTGGGAGGTACAAAAAAACACCTCATGACTGGCCCCACAGGAAACAGTGAGTTTTCTTTCCCCTCTGTGAACATTGAGGGTCTCGGGGAAACAAAACTCACTGTTTCCCTTGGAGCCAGTCAAGTGCTTATTATTGTCCCAGACCTATAACAGACCTACTACTATTGCACTACTACAAGTGTAGTTTACATACATGTATTATTACCAGTAACTGTACAGTGAATAACTGAGCCTACATGTATACTACATGTACCTTTGAGAGCAGACTCGTAGTCTTCGCTGATGGAGAATTCTCCTATGACTCATCATAATTTTTTTTTTTGGTAGTTGGGGGGGGGGGGGGGGAGGTGGATTTGGAATTTTCCTTTGGACTGGAATTGAACTGGATTTTGATATTGAAACTAAAACTCCTTCAAATAAAGTGTAGGCTATCTGTAGCCTCCTGTTACTTGATGATCTTTCATTAATTGTGGAAAATTGCAATCTACTTGTAATAACATACAGTGTACTTTTAAGAATAGAAATAATTCATGTGGAAACAAGACGATGTTACTCATGTACACTGTACAAAGGAGACGATGAGATTGATAAACGCAACTACTGCCCCATGTCCTTACTGTGTTCCTGGTAAATGAATGGAGTCGGCTGTCACTTCCTTCATTACATTGCACATTAATTAATTATTGGCCATTCACCTAACCAATGAGCGTACAAGGAAGGCCAAATTTTGTAGTTTTTATTACTACCGTAACTTTTATTGTAATGTTTTGACTTAGACACAACCACATCAGCTATGCTGTAATTTTATTGTGTTTAAATAATGCTTTATTATTATTATTATTATTATTATTATTATTATTATTATTATTATTAATTTTAATAGTTGTTGCAGGCTTTCCTTTTTGTTAAAAATTAAACTTCTAACTATAATTTTAAAAGATGTATAATTATTTTCAAGCTTTCGATTGATAAATGTAGTAATTTTTTTTCTTTATTTGTTACTATTATGATCATTTTACATCTTTATCATTGAAATCAAAACAATATTCTTTTAAGGTAAATCCCTTGGAAACTACATGTACAGTAGTGTAAGCTGAATTATTAAATGTGTTTCCAGGTTAAATTAATTACCTTTGTTTTCCAGCAGTCAAGAAAATAAATTATTATAATAATAAGTTATTTTTCTTCTTACATATAAGTTGCATATAAGATCTAGTGTACTCTAAAATAATTATTATAATGATTGCTTATGCTGGTTTTCTTTTCAAGGGATCTAAATGATATTGGCTGTTGTATTCAAGTGTCTCTACTTAACAAGGTACTAAAGTCCAATTTTCTAATAGAACATTCTGTTAAGTTCACTTTAACTCTCAAAATGAAAGCTTTTCAAATTATGTTTAGTACCAGGTTAATCATACTTTCACTATGAAACTGAAACCCAATTTTTTAATG
>NC_090879.1:38968545-38971045 GCF_036669935.1 Montipora foliosa
TTACTTGTCGCTTTTAAGATTCCAGATATTTATTTTTGATCTCTTGTCTTATTTATCCAATTGACGTTTCATTCTTGAGCTCCATAAGGTTATATTTTGTTTTAAGATGCACTAAACTGCCATTCGGGTTACAATGGCTTTCAACTCCATTGCAAGTTAATTAAATGTTCTCCTGTGTGCACCAGAGAAATCTATGCATTATCCCAACCCCCTCAAACCTAACAAAATACGCACAGAAGACTCTATGGACAAAGACACCACTTAGCAGGGGAGTGACAGGCAAGACTGTTACCGACACGAAAAAAACAATAATAATAAAAAATAAATTAATTAATTAACCCATTGACACCTAAACCGGCCAAAACCGGCCGCGCGCGATGACCCCTGAAATACCTAAACCGGCCAAAACCGGCCGCACAAAATGGCGTCTTGATCGGAGTTGATCTTAGGCCTCTACCCAGTCTCCCTTAGGAAATCTAAATTTTTTGTTGTTATGGAGATTTAGAAGGATAATTGACCAATCATTTGCCGTGTTGTGAGCATATTTTGACAGCTGATAAGAGACCCCACAAGGGCTGGCTTTTTGCCCTTTCGATCGCGCGATCAAATTACGCGAAAACAACAGCCGATGCGCCAGATAGCGCACCGAACGATGGGGATATTCATGCTTTTTTTTTTTCGGATTCGGAGGATCTAGGGATCTAAGGGATCTTTTATGGTTTTCCTGTAAGAGGAGGGGATATTAGAAACAAAAATTTTGATTTAGATGGCTTTAAAAGTGACGAAGAAGACGGTGAAAACCTAGAGACCGATGATAAACAAGAAGCTCGCTGGAATGATCAGCTCGATAGTATTCAAGTTCCAGATTTCGTGGCAGCCACTGCTCGGTATTTCGTTTTAGATAATCAGAATGAATTAAATATTTTTCCTAGTTTTCATAGGAGATGATCTATGGGAATTAATGGTAAACGAAACGAGAAGGTATGCCTGTCAAAAACTGTTAAAACCCCCGGGCGCATTACCTTTTTTCATGGAGTAAGCCGCGCAGAATTAAAGGCCTTCGTAGCAATTAACGTCATAATGGGCATTGATTTGCTCCGGAATTTAGCTTTATATTGATCAACCGATGGATTTTTTGCAAATAACAAGTTTTTTTTGTCCTAACATAAATTGGTAATCGAAGGAATTTTCACCTTCGGCATACCTCGGAAGATCAGTGTCTTCAACAAATAAATCAATCCGATCGTGCGTTTATATTCCGTAAATGCGAGAATACCTCCAGCGATTTTCTCTGTTGGTTTTCTTGTGTTTTGTAAGTTATCTTTCAGTGAAAGTTTTCGAAAGAGCACTTTTGTACACAATTTGACCTTGTTTGTTCTCTCATGAAACATGATAGTGATCAATTAACTAAATTAATCTTGCGGTTTTGTGCACGTGTATTAAGCTCCTCGTGAAATTTTGTTTCGGCAGCGGCGTTTGGGCATAATTTTTGCACTTATACCTGCAAGAAAACAAAGCGATTGGAATAAATTTCAAGAAATTTTTATCCATTGAGTGGTTAGATTTAACTGTAAATTGCACAAAGCATATTTTGAGTTATAATATATATTTTTCAAGCGCTTTGTTTAGTTAGCGATCAAAAACTTTCTTGAATGCTTAACACGCGCTGCTTCGAAAATTCTACCTTTACATTTTCAGTTGAGCCTTAGGACGTGTTTTCAATCACTTTTTAGCAATATTTTTACATCATCTGGAAGTTCACTGTTTCTTCTTCAAGGTGAACTTAATTCTAGAACTCAGTATCTTGTGTACATTTACTGCGCATATGGTTTATTTTTAACGCTCGCTTTCCAATGCAAAACCTCGAAAATTTCCCAAGTTATCTTGCCTAACAAAACAGCGCACGCGAACGAATCATTGGGTTAAAAAATAGAGAAATATTACTCATTTTCCGACTGGGATTGCCATACTGGCAACCCAGTAAAAAATAAACTCAACAAATCCTGTAATCATTTGTTGCACATCACTCACTTTAAGGAAAGAATACTGCAGTAATACATGTATTTACATAACTGTAAAAATTAAGTTAGGGAACGCGTCCAAATATCTGTAGGGAACCCGATCAACGGAAACGGACTCGATCAATTTTCCGATAGATCGGAAGCGGCACCGATCTGTAGGCACTAGTTGCCGTTTCCGATAGTGATAAAAACTTTGCAGATTCAATCAGAGCCAGATACATTCCGATGTGGATAATGCGGTATCACATTTATCTGATAAGGATATGTTGATTCTGCAAACGTGTCACGAAACCAAATAATGAAAGAGTCATTTCCCTCAACAAAACAGTCTTTAAAACTTGCTTGAATCTCCATTTTCATGACCATGAAAAAATGGAATCATTGGTTTTTCATGAATTTCTAATGGCATTTTTCTGAAACTGCAATTTATAATCATGCAAATTTTTTGTTTAGCTGAATCATTTTCTTTCATCAGTTCA
>NC_090879.1:38976045-38983545 GCF_036669935.1 Montipora foliosa
GAAAGAGTAGTGAATAAATATACTATAATTTATAATAATTTTTAATTGAATCAGAATATAATAAATTATATATAATAATGATAATAATAGCAATAATCGAGTTATAATTTCTTGTAAAAGGGAATATACATGTAAAAGGTGTGTGAATTTAGGGGGAGCTGTGATTATTTTGTGAGAAAAACTGTGCAATCTCGACTATGGAATGGGCTATATTTTAGTAAGACCCCTCCTCCCCCCAATTTGCTACATGTTTTGCCGTATTCTCTAGCCATTTGGTTTTCCTTACAGTATTGCAACACATTGTGTATCTAAAAATGCTATGTATATTATTCCAGAGGTTTTTCAAATACCTGTGTATTGCATCCAAAGTCAGAAGTGTTGTTGATATTTCCAAAGAAGCTCTTGATCACGGAAAAGTAAGTGTTCTTTCATACAAGTTATTCCACGATCCTACACTGTATCAACTACATGTATGTATTTATAACAATAGAGTTAACATGGGCTTTATGGTGGAATTAAACTTAAAATGAACGCAAGTTCGAGGAAGCGGTTTCCTCTCGTTTACAGTGTCGCTATCCAAAGTGGAATGCCACGACTCCATGAAAAGTCTCTTGTGATAGTTCATCTCTGAGATGGATTTTGCGATCCGTGGACTCAGCATGCTGTTTGATTGCTGATTCGCTGCGCTGCCTGGATCATGTTCGGCTCCGCGCGAGTTCCACGAGCGCTTACTCTCCCCGAAGTAGGTGAACGAACAGTCTCGGCAATTCACTTTGTACACTAACCCTTGGACTCGGTCGATCGTTGGTTGGTCTTTGGGCTTCTTGAATATATGGCCTAATGTTCTTATAGGTCTAAAAGCCGGCCAAATATTAAATTTTCGGAGGACGCGGCCCACGCGCTCAGATGCAGCCTTTACGTAAGGTAGGACCGCAAACCCAGTGGTCTCTCTAGGGAGTGCCTGGTTTTGGTTTTGTTGTTCAGGCACTTCTTTAGAAGACTGGCAGTGTAGCCATTTTCTCTTACATGTAAGTCGGCTAGAACTCTCTCCCGCTCGTTCCCTCTTAATTCAGGGCGTGAAGGGAGGTGGTTGGCTCTCTTGAAGAGTGTTGTCACTTCAGCCTCTTTGCACTGGATTGTGAGATGCAAAGTCAAGATATTTGTTGGTTTGAGTTGCCTTCCTGCTGAGGTGGTAGCGGTCTTCACTATTTATGTTGTCTTGAGGAGTCGAGTTTGGGGGTCATTGTGTCATTTATTTCCTGTCTTTTTACGAAGTGATCGTAAATGGTAGTACACTTTGTAACATTTTTCAAAGACAGCTTGCATTTTATCATTGACATGATTTATTTGGTTTGTCTGTGAAAAAAAAATGACTGTATCCATCTGAAAAAAAAAAACGAATTTGGAAAAGCCCCTAAACTTTCTTGAATGTGCAGCAGTAGGAGGCCTTAATGAAGCTTCTGACATTTTTTTTCTTCAGTGTGTTATTATTGGGCTGCAGTCAACGGGTGAAGCAAGAACATTAGAGCAGTTGGAGGAAAGTGGAGGAGAATTAAATGATTTTGTCTCCACTGCTAAGTAAGTTTATTCCAATATGGTTATTAAGCACATTGCTTCAGCCATCAACAGGAATACGTTTTTTTACTGCTACAGTATTTAGATGCCATAATTGGATAGAGGTTGCTCCTCTGCTGAGCAGTCAAGTTCCTGGGTGGATTGCCCAGCCACTTCAACCCTCAGTGTCTTGAAAATACCGGTAACCCAGAAGAAAGCGCTGGACACCAAGAAAACCCACACAGTATTTACAGAGACTTGGTCTTGGAATTTATGGGGTTGTCCAACAACTAAAATCCCCCGAACCAATTTACTTCCGAAAATCGCAAATGCTTATGATGTTCCTTTTTAAAAGACAAGGGAAAAGAAAGTGAAGTGAATTGTGCATAAAAGGTGATTGAGCTAATGCTCACCGCAAAGGTGATACGAATGATCTATTGCAGTAAGAAAACATGTCATCATCTCGTATTGCACAAAATTAATGCAACTCACATTTCCCAATTAAATTTTGAAAATTTTGAAAGCAGGCCTATGTCTAGCAGTCGGTGAATTAACTTGAAAAGTTAGCAACCAAAAATGGGAAGTGTGCAGAGTATTGCAGCTGAGTTGGTTACCAAGACAACATAGTCATAGTGACAAGAAAGTTGCGTGACAGCAAATTTATGTGAAGTCTTCTTGGGCTTGCTTTCTGGGTTGGTGTACTTTGAAAAATCCATGCCTCATTGCTGCCCACTCCTTTGATTGATTGATTTATTTTCTAATTTTTTGTTTTTGTATAAACGTTCATTTGCATGACCTAAACAAAAACACATACAGACAATACTACTTACTAGGTCGACACTACTAGCTTACATCAAGCACCTACTCACGATACAGTGGTTTGACTTGGTTACTAACTTACCACCTTACCTAAAAGTACACAGAATCTCTCCACTTCGACTGAAAGCGAATGAGTAGGAATATATTTGAGTTATATTTTCTCCTGCACGAAAAAGAGAAAATCAGCAAATTGATATTTTGTGTTATTTTTAGCCCAGGTGAACGGAAAATTTTAGCCATGCAATAAGAACAAGAAAAAAGTACCTCAACCTCGGCTGATTTTGCATCCATCAAGCTTCCTGTTGTGCTGTTGTAATAAGTAGTTTCGTCGTAAGAAATTGCATGGAACATTAATTTTTTTCAGCTAATCATGTTTGGAATTAATGTATGCGTTTCTTATTTTTTAGAGGAGTATTGCAATCGTTGATTAAGAAACATTTTCCAGCCCCAGGCAACAGAATAGAGGAACTGTTTGGTCTTGACAGTGATGTTGTTGACGGATCATCTCCTACATCCCGGCGACGTACACCAGTAAAACGGAAAAAGAAAGGTCAGTTACGCAACGAAACGTAAATGGAAGAACAGTGTTCTATTAAGGTAGAGCGGAGTAGTAATCTTTGTCGTCTTTATTTTGTTGCAGTTTTTAAATCTCCAAAGCCCAAGAAAGTCAAGTCAGCTCTTGAAAGAATCTATAATTGTATGTTATGACAGAACTGTTTTTGTTGTTTCTTTCGATTAACTCTTTTGTTAAAAGAATTCAGGGTGTAAGACTAGTGACAAATCAACGACATTCGACGTGTTACTTCAAGAAGCACGACAATTCTATTGTCACCTGAACGTACGAATAGGGAGCTCAAGCAATTGACGCTTTTGTGCAACGGACAGAAACCAGAAATGAGCTGTCTTCCTTTTTAACTTGTCTTGAAGAGACCGCCACATTTATGTTTTCAAGTAACGTTTCGCTATTAGAGACGATTGGAGTAAAAATAATGTGGGAGAGACTATGGCATGTGACCTGTTCACTTCTGTTTCCTTCCATGGCTCAATAACGTCACATGCTTAAAGTGCACCTAAACTCGAATGTATTTCTTCTAGAATCTTAATCTCGCCTTCAAAAGCAAACATGTTTTTGCCATTCTTTTCTCAAAATTTCGCTTTTTGTCTCCCGGGCAAGACGCGCAAAGTTATACTAGCAGTAGTTTGGACACGCGACCGTGACGTGAGGGGCGGGCGGTGTCCCTCAATGCAGAATTTCATTGAAAGCAGAAATGCAAAGCAGTTTGTGACGTAAAATCGAAAATATACACATGCCTCTTTCATCACGGTCGTGGGTCCAAATTACTGCTAGTTTTACCGAGTAAAAGCGAAATTCTGGGTAACAATGGTGGCGTATGTTGCTTTGGATGGGGAGATTTATATTAGCAAGGAAAAGTATTTGAGTTAAGGTGCACTTTAAGCTCCCTAATGGCGTATTTAGCTACCATTGGTTCTCGTGTCGCGAATTGGTAGAACACCTGAACTGGTAAGCGGAAGATCATAGGTTGGTTTCCAGTTAGGAGCACTCAGAGTTTTACCTAGTATGCCTGTTTTTGTCTCTGCTTGGCCTATGTATAGATAATTTCAGTAATCTTATCTCAAATAAGAGGGTGATGTGTCTTATGATTCAGTGAGTAGCGGATCCGACAGTGACTCAGATGACAGTGGCAAAAATGACGTTGATATGTCAAACAAGATGAACAAGTCTTTTAAAGAAGAGGAGAGTGTGACAGCCGATTCAGATCAAAGCACAGCCGGAGAGGATGATTTTAATCCTTTTGGAAACTCGGGATCAGAGGATGAAGGTAACCTTGTCATCACCTCGTGTAAAGTTTGAGATATACACTACCAATGTTATTCCACAGTCTCGACTCTCCACAATTTAAGCTACATTAAACTCTCTGCTTGACATTTCCTTTTTACGTGGTTTACGCATTATTTAATACAGTATCATACTTTTGTCAAGGGTATTGCTACAGATTTTGTTATTTTTGTGGATCTGATTGACTTATTTCTTATTGGCTTTGCTCAAAGACAGTAGTTGTTGCAAATTCTATTCCACGGAAAGTTTAGTTGGTGATATTTAGGTTATTAATGTCTTTTTCTTTTTGGACATGCGTGCATGAAGGTTATCTCTGCATGAAGTCAACTGTATTCCTTACCCAATCTTTTAAATTAATTTTTTGATCCAGTCGTGTGCGTGCAGTTAAGACGTCTTATTGGGGATTCCAAGTTACCTTGTTTGCAGATCAAGGCTCACCGAACCACCTTGTTGAAATATACGTCGGCGGGAATAAGAGAAAAACAAGATAAGAGACGCTATCTTTTCCTTTCCGCCCTCCCATCCCACTTTCCATTCACTTTTTGTTCTGACAATTTTGGCTTCTCGAAATATTCCATGACGACCCAAAGAATTCTGTGCCCCTTATGTGGTTAGTTGTCTTATGGTCTTTAGAGTGACGAATGTAAACCCTTAACAACAGGCACAAGTGTGGCGCTTATTTCGCCCCTACTTTATTTTTCAGATCCTTGGCTTCATCGGAAAAGCAAAAAAAATTCCAAGAGTAAATCACAGACTGGGAGTCCAAACAAGTCATCTGATGATCCGACTTACAATGCTCTGGCAGCCGCTGGGCTTAAATTAGGTAACATGTCATGGAGTATTCCAAGCAAGCGGAAGACAAAACAAATCAATGGTTTGGATTCACCGTCTGTTGGTAATCTAACTCTCTATATTACCAATCTGTTTTATGTTTAACTTTACAGTAGACAAGGGGTCAGTGGCAACAATCCACAGATCAGAGAAAAATTGGCCGGTAAGCCAACGTGCTTGGGAAAATAAAGGAAGAGTTTGTCAGACTTAAAAGCAGTAGAATGAATGCACATGGTGTCCTGCCCCTCTGTTTCTCATCCTCGTGGAAATCGGTCGACTCGTACGGCAGTCGATCCATGCCCACCTCACCCTGCAAGTGTCATAGCAAACCATACCCTTGATTACTTTTCCTTCGAACTCAGAGGTTCTGGTATGGAGCGACAGACAACTGGATACAAGATGACCGAAAAGCGTTGGGCTATTGGCTTACAGCAATCCTTGCTGGTACTCTTTCATATATCCGGGACATATGGTGGGGTTCTAAAAATTAACGTGAGGGATTTAACATGTGCAGTGGATTCTCGATGTATTAGTAATACACACCTCGATTTAACGAACCTCCATATAACGAAGTCCTCGGTATAACGAACGATATTCTTCAGCCCGGCCAGAACCTCGATATAACGAAATCCTCGTTAAAACGAACACAATCCAGTAGCCCAAACATAAAATGTACCCCGATATAACGAAGAAATGTCAACACGTTACAAAAAATAAATGCTAAACAGACCAACAAGGATGAAAATCCTTGAATCCTGTAACTATAGAACAGCTTTACAGTTACAGTAACAGCTCATTGTAAATGCCAACACTGACACTATCGATACAAGTACAGATCCGCTCTATCTTCTTTTTCTTATTAATTCTATCAACTTCTTTATTTTTGAAGGCTTCTTGTGGTAAAGATATAAGTAGCCGGAATTTCCAGTCCAATTCCCTTGTTTCTCCGTTTGCCAGCCACTTTCACTGAAATTTGTCCTCCGTGTTTTAAATAGAGGATATTACATGGGCGTGCGGTGATACGAAATTTCTCTTCGAGTGTTAAAAAAGTATTTCAAGCCACTGCAATGGTGATCTTTTCACGTGTGAAGATAACATGTTATTTTTACGTGTGAAGGTATCATGTTTTCGCGCGAAATATCACCTAGTATTTCATTGGTGTTTATATAACAAAAACAAGTGAAACACACAAGGAAGAAGTAATCGTTCAGATCTTGAAATGCTGGGTAGCGCAACGTAACACATAAAAAACAATTATTAATTATACCACGATATAGCGAAGATTTTGGTTGTTTTTCCGCAGATTCGTTATATGGAGGTTTTCGATATAACGAACCCTCGATATAACGGACCAGTTTCCCTAGTACCTTGGCACTTCGTTAAATCGAGATTTCATTGTACTCGAGATACATCGTCTCGTCTCGAAACATCGATTTCATGATCAGTGGCAGTTTTGTAACAGAAACAAAGGAATCGCTTGCACGAAAATAGAGTTCATTTCCTGGTGGATCAGCTAGGGACACCAAAATGATCGCAATTTTTTTATTTGGCGGCAATAATTTGGTCTCCGTGACGTCATTTGCCCTGCAAATTTAAAGTCATGGTTAGTTCATTTGAGTGGAGGCTCGATTACCAGCAGTTATTTCAAGAAATGAGCCCGCACTAAGATAAGCCGGACCTGAGTCTGCGGCGGAAATCGAGCCTAAGTTAATTACTTTATCTGTGGTAATCGTTGATGATAATTTATTTACTGAGACTACTTATACAGTTCTCAGCTGGAATCTTAAGGAAAAATGAAATTTTGTCTAAAACATCCCTCTCTTTGCAGGCCACTTGAAATTGCATAATTCAGCAAGCGCACCAGCACTTTCCGATTTAATGTCATCAGCAAGCAGTCAAGCAAGGCTTTCAAGTTCTGCTGTTGACCTGTGTAGATCGATGAAGAAAGAACTGTTAGACAAACTGGAAATCCTGGGCGGTGCATTACCTCCCAACACTCTGGATGAGCTCATTGATGATCTTGGAGGACCAGAAAAGGTCGCCGAGGTAAATATCCGTCGTTGCTTTGATGTCATAATTGTGCGAGCATTGATGATACTTGCATGAGGTGTTGTATAAGTCTGAGTGCTTTGCAGACGACCGCAGAAGAGCTTGGCCCGCTTGAGAGTGTTGGGTCATGACTGGGACATGAGAATTTCACAAAGTTATTGTGGATTTTCCAACTGGCTGAAATCGGTTTCCCTCAACTTCCGTAACTGCCTGACATCATATTGGAACGCGACAACACGGTATTGTGTAATCACTTGTAGAGGCGAATGAAGTGTAATACGGTCGCAGTCTTGGGAACGTAGTTGCATTTTTTTAACTTTAATTCAAATGTGCCAGTGGCTGGACTTTGCCTCTCCCGCTGTGTGTATATTATTCCGTCGTTCAAAGTG
>NC_090879.1:38988545-38991045 GCF_036669935.1 Montipora foliosa
AAGCTGTGACTGGCCAGGGTGCACCCATGATTCCTCCACCGAAGGATCACCAGGGAAATTTCTTTCAAGGTAAGTTCATTGTTAAGTTGTGTTATGGAAACGATGATCTTGTCTGATCCGTCGCTTATTTTAATTTATTTTATTTTCCTCGACAGATGTTCGAGATGCGTTGGTCGGTGTTGGTCTTTTGATCAAAGATGACAAAAGTGGCCTCACAATGTTGGAAAAAGGTGTTTAAACAAAGCTAATATGGGCTCCGTGTGTTAAGCTAAAACTCTGTGTGCGCAAGTGCCCGGTTAATAGGCAGTGTCTGATTTTACGTGCTATACAAGTACTTTTCAAAAGGAAAGAAAATGCCTTATATAAATACTATATTCTTGGGTATGTACTTTGCAAAATGGCCTTTATATATTGCATTCAAATAAACCTTTTTCCCCTTTTCAAGTGATAAAACAAGAACGGGCTATGTGAACGAATGTTGAAATTTCCGCGTTTTTGGAATAAGTTGCACTTTAAAGCTAAGACATACTAGCACCAATTTGTCTTGATGAGGTATTGTTGTTAATCCTTCGTATTTAGACCGCTTAATAGCAGTGATGTGGAAGTCTCATCGATTGTGTTATACTCTTTTCCTTTAGATTACACCAACATGTCGCGATTTCTGAATCGAATTCTTGGAATAGAAGTGGAACTCCAGAACCGTTTGTTTGCGTACTTCACGGACACCTTATCAGTTGTGGTGCAACAAGCCAAGAGAAGTGGGCGCTGGGATGAGGGAATTCTGGGTACGGGCGTTGTCTTACATGGAGATCATTTTGTGAACACTTTTCTTGTGGGAAGATCTTTGTTTACATTTTTGTAGGTCCTTTGTCTGAAAAAATCTCAACCATAATAATGGGCAAAAATTGACTTGAAGTCAATTTGTAAATAGCATGATGCCTTCTGTGAGCAAACCGTTTGTTAATGAAACAGAATTTAAACAAGGACGTCAGCAAAGATTCTCTTGTAAGTAAAGTTGGTCGGAGCGCGGTGGTCCATAGTTCTACAAATTTGCTTGCGTCCATAACTGCGAGGATCATAGCTTTACTTGAATACTTAAAATTAGTTTGGTTTTGCATTGCTAAGCTTGTTTTGGCCTGAGCTTCTGGATCAACCGACGTTCTGAGATTTCTCTTGTGCCTTCACTCGTTTCTGAAATACCAGGCAGCTCTCTACAGCCTCCGATTTCATTGGATCCGTGTGAAAAGCAGATCTGTTGTGTTTAGGATTGGGCTCGTTTGTTTTCTGGACGAATCACGAGAGCCGTTGTAATAGCTGCGCTCTGACCTCGTTTTCCCAGTTTTAGCGTGGACAGCATTCATTTGCACTGCATTTTAATTCACTAGCGTGCACCAAGTATCCTAAAAATAAATTGCAGTTTCAGAGTAAAAATATAGAATGAAAGGTTCACATTTGTACGTTCAAGTTGTCGTTAACACCTCAAACTTGATGATTTCACGTCGTTGTTGTGCAGATTGCAACAAGCAAATGTGCTAAAATGAGTGCTGCTCGTGCAGGACGATTATTTTTCCTCTTCTTAACCTGTTTTTCTTGTTTTGTGGCGTTCTCATTGACGACTGCGTCGTAGATCTTTAAGTCCCTTAAACACTACAAATTGCGACGCTTTGAGGTCGTGAATGAGATAAATGTATATATAACGTGCAGATGTAAGGGTGAAGTGCACTTATCTTCGCACTTATCTCGATAATTTGAGCAATTGTCACTTAGAGACACATGAAAAATTCAGGCGGCTTCAACGGGATTCGAACTCATGACCTCTGCGATGCCGGTGCAATGCTGATCTACCAACTGATTGGTTCAGCCACAACTGTGTGGCTACATAGCTCAGTTAATACAGCATTGCACCGGCATCGCAGAGGTCATGAGTTCGAATCCCGTTGAAACCATCTGAATTTTTATTAGTCTTTAAGGGACAATTGCTCAAATTATCCAAGTAAACGTGAGCATCACGTGTTCTTCAGGGCGGCCCAACGAGGAAGAAGCTGTTCACTGTGCGTTTTCTTGGTCAAGAATGTGTTTTTTGTTTTCAGACCTGGGTGCTCACGGCGAAGCTGTCAACAATTTGAGTGTTCAAACATTTGTTGGTAATTCAGTATTCGGAACAGCTACTACAGAGCTTCATACGGTCAGTAAACTGGTTAAATGAAAACATGATCACTATGATTTTTAAGCTCTTTCTCACCGTTGTCAATGTTGTCTGTGCTGTTTTCCTTACTCGTTGTTGTGCATCTTGTGGGTAAACAAACAGCATACTTGTTTGCTTTGTTAGGTTGGTGTTGAGCGTGGTATGTCCTGGGAAGAATCACTCCAGGAGAGACTGAGCGAAACACACCCTGATAATGGGTATTATCTGTCAAACCAGGTCAGTTGTCTAATTACACCCGAAATTAAAATTGTTCCCTTAGCCGCATCAGTGTGGGTAGGGAAAGAGTTGGCACAT
>NC_090879.1:38996045-39003545 GCF_036669935.1 Montipora foliosa
GACCCCTCGTGTGCCCACCTTAATACCTTTGTTGAGACGGAAAATGCCCTGGTATCCCAGGATAAGCAAACTGGACACTTTTAAATAAGTGGCAAAAAAGTTAGTCTTTTTAAAGCGTGCAAAAATAATACAAAGTAATTTTTGAACTCCACACTTTAGTTAAATAGTGGACTGTGTTTGCTAGTGGTTTGAGCGATGTTATTATCCTGCCTTGTAATTCGCTTAAATGGCTTACAAACACATTGACAGGTAGCAAGCAAGCTAATGATTAATTGTTAGTAAAAATGGCAAAGCCTTCTAGTCGCTTACACACACGTTCCTACCTTTTGTACTTAATTTTAAGGGAAACATAGGACTTGAGCACACTGTTCAAATTGTAAGCCCTTTCATTTAATCTGCTGTTTTGTGCAATTATTAAAATACTGGAAAAGTTGTCACTGTGTCTATTTGTTATTTTACAATTATCCATGCCTTTTAATCAATTTATTCAATTCTGTAAGTTTGATCGAATCAAAAAGGTAACGTCAAACGCACATCACTGAACGAAATGTAAGGACGAAGGATATGAGACAGGAAACAATCCTTCCTTGCTGCGGGTTTTCCCTGAGTTGGTGTTAATTACAGTATAGAGGTTTTGCACAGCAGCCATGTTGCATGGCAGGAACAATAGATTCTTTTTCCCATGGGAACAAATGTTCTTTCTAAGGCAAAACTTTTTCATTGTTCCTTCCATGCAACATGGCTGCCGTGCAAAACCTCAATATTGTGGATAAGGGCAAAAGAAAGAAAAGGGCACCAATTTCCCCTTGTGTTTGTTACCCTCAGTCCCCCCCCCCCCCCCCCTCCCAGTTACCTCTTTCGCATTTCTGGTGCTATTCGAGGACACAGCATTAATTCAACTGAGCATGAAAATCAAGAGTCACTTTTAATTAAGATCCGTTTTTACTTTTTTTACGTTCATAGAAATAAGAATTCGAGGCTTGGTATCTGTGCTTACAAAATTTATTGGCTTGTTTTGCAGCGTCCTTTCTCAAGGTGTAACTTGGAAAAAAGTTTTTCAGTGATTGTCAACTTTCGAGTCTCGGATCCTCTTCAAGCGATTACCGTCGCTTTCCAATGACTTCTCAAAGACAAATAAACATTTCCTCTTTGCTCCTTTGACGGCACTGTTATTTTCTGTGTGTCTTTCTTTAGCAAGTATTAAATTTTTGTCATAACTGAAACAGGGCTTTGTAACTCTAGTGGTATCGATAACTGTGTCAATATAACTTTTCTGTTGCCATGCCGTGGGTGAGGACCCATTTCCTTGACAATCGACCTCTCCTCTGTTCATGCCTGTAGGGATGACGGATTTGTCAAACGAGTGATATTTTAAAGTCGCACGATTTTTTGTTGTCTGGAAACCAGCATTTAGATGAAAGGTTTCCTTTCGGCCTTCCTTGCCACTGGAGCAATTGTAGCGATTGTCTTCCGTCACGTGATTTAGAGCGTGCAAACGTTTGTGAAGGTACTTGCACTCACTATTTTCTTTCATCACTGTTCCTTTTCTTGACGTTTCAAGGTTTATTTTACAATGTTCGTTAGAGCAGCCGTATTTAGGTGTCTTCGCGTAGTACTTCTGTCTAATTCCTTTAAAGTAATCAGTTGCCAAATCAAATGTTCCTTTGGTCAGTTCAGCATTCGTTAAACCGAGATTCTGATGATGCCATTCTTCTCCAATGTTTTGAACAAAAGGTGCTTCGTGTCCAAGCGATTTACTTTTGCCCACGGCTGTCGGCCGTTCTTCAACTAAGCATTTATCAAGCTTTCTATTACTCAGCTCACCTCCTTCAACTGGTGCCGGCTGAGCTCCTCCTGGGAACAATTTTCTTCGATGGCTATTCTCTACGGTTTTGAGTGCAGGCCCTAGGGAGGTGTTAAATTTGAGTCCATTAGTCCCACTTAAGAATCGATCGGCAGTATTGTTCTGTCGCCTTGAGTAATTTTCCTCAGAGATCATGGTGTTGAGACTTTCGTCCTTATCATCGACATCTGTTTGGTTGAAATATTCATCACAGGAAGCCTCAAGGCTGTGTCCAGAGTTAGAGCAATGCTGATCAGCGGTAAATAAACGTTGGTCCTTGTGGTTGAACAAAAGGAACACATCCTCTGGGCAAAAAACTGAGGAATCGTTGACTCCAGTTTTTGTTGCATTACATTGTTTATTCTTTGCATTCATCAAAGGAAGAGTGTAACATCTGCTGAGAGTTGTTTGATGGTAGCTTTCGTCTTTGCCCATGTTTTCTACTTTTCTTTTCTTATTGGTGGATGGAGAGGAACACCCAGAATAGCATCCATCAGAACAATGACTTGAAGAAAGTGTGCCCTCAGTCTTATTCCGGGAATCTTCTACGTTCTTATTTCCAGGAGAAGTTACACTATGATTTTTTAATTTAGTTGTCATCATGGATCTTGCAGCATTTTTTCCCTCGAATTCAGTTGCCTTTTTCACAAAGCCATTCATTTGAAACTCAGGTGCAACCATTAGTTTCTTGAGTGATTTGCTTGTAGACGTGTTAAAATGTTTTTCTTGTGTTTCATCTTGAATTTTCGAGTGAGGCAATAATTCGGAAGATGAATAAAGTCGTTTGTATGGACCAGGTTTATTGCCACTCCACGTGATCTCTTCTGCTCTGCTCTGTTGCGTTGTTGTTGATGACGTTCTTTTCAATTGCTTCTTTTTAGTGTTGTGAATTATGTATACTCCTTTTGGAATATTTCTCTTGTCTGTGACACTTTGGTAATAGTTGGATGAGGTATTTTTAGTGAATAACTCGTCTTGTACCTGATTGGCTGTGTTCAAGTATTGTAGATCACAGGAAAACAGATCTTTGCCTCTGAACCTGTCATCCTTAATTGTTTGAATTTGGCTCATGTGCGTCATTTGACAATCATCTTCAGGAAATGTGGACGCCTCTTCTGTTTCCCGTATGGGATCTTTGTTTAAACAAGTTGAAGCATTATCCTCTGGAAATAATTTTATGGGGAGTTTTACCGGAGTAAATAATTCCTTTTGCCAGTTAACACTGGCCTCATTCTTCTGTGCGGTTCTTTCATTGGTCATAAGCTTTCCATTAGTCATTAGCTCCTTTTTACAGTTGTCTTTTAATTTTTCAGTGTCTCCAAGTGGATCCCCTGTGTTTGCGGTGGTGCTCATTCTTTGTTTATTGGACCTTTGAAAATAATCGTCATATTTGTAGAAGAAAACACCTTTTTCATTTATACCCTGAAGGCCTCTGTTTTTCTCAGCTTTTGTCGATCCTCCTCTAAGAGCTCGTGATTTAAAACCACGAGTGATATGTTGCTCTTCCATTGCCATCTTCCTCAACTTCAAGAAAAAGTTATCGTTAACATGATTTTTGTAGTCAGTTTTGGCAGCTAGAGTGGTTACATGTTCATTTTGGAACACTTTAAATCTGTAAAGTGTAGGAACTTTTTAAAATTTCTTGTCCGCCTCGTCCACTAGAATATAGACAACCTCGTTCCCAGGGTTTTTTTTTATCTCCCCACCCCAGAGGGAGCGAGGGAAGAAAGACCCTGGTTCAGGCTGGTCACGTGTCTCCCAAAAAGTGAGAGAGGACAAAGAAAAACCAAAAGGACGGGCAGCCAAGTCGTAAATTTGTCTTTTCTGAGCTCTTTTTCTGAGGGGAAAATTTACCAAAGGGCAGTGCTGGTAATAGGTGGGAAATAATATATTTTCCGTACCACGTAGGCAAAATCTATTAAAGTAAACTGCTTCTGCTTCCAAGCACTTTGCTTGTTTTGGCGTTAGATTCATATTACAATAGCTGCTCTCCAAAATCGAACATTGAAGATTACTGAAAATCGAAAAACAGGGCGATTGATCTATCCAAGCTTCAACCAACGCTTCAAGCTTCTTTTTGGCTGAGACAAATACCAGCGGCGACAACATTCGGAAAAGCGGGGACTCCATCCAAGGTGGAAAAGTTTTCACTAAGACAGGTGACCAGCCTGAACCATGGTCTTTCATCCGTCGCTCCCTCAGGGGTGGGGAGATGAAAGACCCCGGAAATGAGGTTGGAATATAGATGACGACAATAGGCAAAGTTCGATATATCAATATTCACACATGGCTGCGAGGCTTTGTGGTTACATTTGAATATTATTTTGTTTAGCTAGAAATCTCCCATGAGACTTGTGAGACAAAGAAAACAGAACTGAGCCGTGAAATTTCACCATAAAACCTCGTAGCCATGCCTAAATATATTGATTCATCGAACTTGGCCTATTGCTAGGTTGAGCGCATAGAGTCTGGTAGAGAGAAAGTCGCTGTTTTGTTTTCTTTGTATTTATAAAAGGAGAAAAAATTCTGAAGATAAGAACCACGTAACCAATTTGGCCAAACTGTGAATGGAGGGACAGTTATCCTCGCCCATCTGATATGATGTAAAGACAACAAAATGAGCTAATTTAATTCCTCAATTATCCTGTGGAACTTCAAGTAAAAAACACCTCAACACAAGCTCCTTCAAGTTAGTGTCGCAGCTCACGTTCTCACCTGTTTGTAAAACGTCTGATGTTTTGTAAGATAATAGAAATGAATACACTGGGCAACCGTCTGCAATGACAAAAGAAATTAACAAACAAGATAACACGCGGTATAATATGCGAAATCTACTCTACATGAGAGTCTTACAAGTGGTGGGCAAACATTCCCTGCAGAAATGCAACTTTTTCTCTTTAAAAGCTGAGGCCAACTGATTAAGATCGTTCATCAGATTTGTGACAGCCCAGTAAATGATTTAATGCACAGCAAGTAGCAATTATTTGAATCTGAGGTTATGAAATTTGTAATCGAGCCCATTCAGGACAACTTAGCAATCATCGCAGGTTCATTGGTCAGTTATTGTAGATCTCCAAGTCTTTTGTTACTTGATATTTGTTCATTTTGTTTTACGCCTTTGACCTTAATCTAAGACCGAATGTAAGAAGCCGAAATTAACCTTCAGCTACAACGACAGCATTTTTCATGCTTGCATTGCATTTCTGGACTATAAGCAGTAACTCAACGTTTATAATGATGAAATGTGTATTTCTTTTTTGAGGAAATTTGCCAAAATAGGCAATGCTCTAAGTGAATAGACGTGTTAAGGTGTACAGATTTTTTTAAATGTTCTTTTAGAGGAGTAAGGATAAAGTGTGGGTCCATTTTAAAATTAAATCAGAAGTTGTTTATCTATTCATTCATTTAACAATTCGCCAGCCATTATAAATTTAATAGGATGGCAGGATGGTAGAAGGGGGAAACTCAATTCCCTTTCAAAGACTACACTCCTCGCACACTCACACACGCGCGCAACGCCAAACACGCGCGCACACACACATAAAAATGAGTAAACACTAGGACTAGATAACAACTATTCACCGAAGTGGAGGAAGCTAGTGGTGGACATTTACCGAGCCGCGAGGCGGCAAGTTAAAGGGGCACTGTCATGCTAAATTTGCTGTTTTTAGGCCAAAACTGGGTAAAAATCTAAACAGTACTTTAGCTCACACATACAACAATCCTGACAACCCACTGACGAGATATGAAATAAATTTATTGCACAAAGAGCTTTTCGTATTTGATTTTTGACGACTTTCTGCGGACACCATCTCCAAACTTGAAAAAACTGGCCAGTTTTTTCAAGTTTCAATCCATTTGCATCCTCTCCATCCATGGATCTAAATAACAAAGAATAGCTTCAGTGCATTTCAATTGTTATTGGCAACAAAACTACACCATTATCTTTATGCAAAAGACCTATTTTAGTGTTTTGAAGTTTGACTGAAATAGCGTGACATTGCCCCTTTAAATATCCTAAAGCAGTGAGATAATCTGGATAATATAGCACAAATAGCTGATTTTAATTCATTATTCCACCAACGATTACAAATGTTTATCGCTTAAAAGTCGAAAGTCGGGTTAAAAACCTTAGGAAATGCTTGTATAGCAGACCTCCAACATTTTGACAACAACGCTAGCTAGCGAGGTCGGACGGTAGTTATCAGCTAGGGTGTTTTGCCCAGACTTGAAAATTGCTACGACATTTGCTTCTTTCCATTCTGTTGGGATTTTTCCGAGAGACAATGACTAATCGACCTTTTGAATTGTAAGTCCTTTTTAGTGTTATAATTTTAACGAGATATTTATAGTTTGTACACTCAAGTAGAATCTTAATGTAAATACATAATTCAGCTCTACGAGCTGCGATGAATTTTAACAAAGAATTTATCCATCTATCTAATTGAATAAATTGGCCAGGGGTGACGCCAAATTCTTGGAACATTCCTTAAGCATTCTGGGAAGGATATTGTCAGGGGCCAGAGGCTTCACTGAAATGAAGCAGTTTTATCGCCTCCTCCTCACCACAAGACAAGTCTCTGATGCCACATTCCGTTAGCTTTGTGGGACCCTGGTATTCATTTTATTAATTTCCTGAGATCAGATTAAAAAAGCGGAGGTTATGGAAACGAGCACGATCTCTGGGGACCCCCTGCCAGATGGGCTCAATACAAAAGGTTCAGTACCCGCGTAAAGGACCATGTTTTAGGACTATGTTAATGATTTAACAGCTTCCCCGAGTTCCAGTCCTAAGAAATTCTGGTCCTTTGTTAAAGCGCGCACGGGAATTAGTGATGTGGCTAGGTGAATTAAATATGAACGGGAAAGAGCGTGCAACCTAAAAAAGCCGACCGATTTAACATCTTCTTCAGTCTGTTTTCCTTAGAAACGTGTGGGCATCTTTTAATGATTAATTTCCTAAGATTAATGTTTAGCCGCCGGGTGTATGGCGTTAAGATTTTAAACGTTTCGATGCTTGAAAAAAATAAAGTTTTCCAAGTTTCCCAGACATCATCGATATGGTCCAAAAATCTTCGCTCAGACCAGGCTAATCTGCGGCACTGCATTTGTAAAGAGTCTGTCGTCTCTGTTTAGGTCTTGCGATCTTAATTTTTAACTCAAACGGGACGAAATTATGATCAGATCCTCCAACGGTTGACAAATTTCCAGATCCTTTGTTAACTCTGGCGTCGTAATGAGAAAAAGGTCGAGTATATTTTGATTACAAGTGGACAGTAAATCCATTTGATGAAAGAAATAGTATGCAATGATATCGCAGAATGCAGACGACAAGCTGGTTTGTTAATTCTCTTGTTAATTCTCAGTGCGAATCTACATGTTCAGCGGATTACCATGGTTAACCAATCGATTCGGGAAATTTCGGTTTTGGCGGGAGGTTCCACGTTCAGCATACTGCATTTGATACTGCACTCGTTTTGCTAAAACAAGCAAAAATTTTGAAACGCATGTACATATAAGGTAACTATTTTGATATGTCGTTCAACCGAGGAAAGAAGAGAAAGAGAGAGAAAAAACTCAGAAAGCAGGCGACAGGTAAGCAAAGTTCAACGTGAAAGGGTGCAACTGAGAGCACGAGAAACAGACGAAATATCACT
>NC_090879.1:39013545-39021045 GCF_036669935.1 Montipora foliosa
AGCTCCTCCTTATTTCCGCCAAGGAAACTCCTAATATGGGCAGTGAACAATTCGATTGCCCAATCACATTACTGCATTTCAGATGACGTCAAAGCGAAACTTTCTTTCCATGGAGAGATGACGTTGTTTGCATCTGTTTTCGCTAAGCCAATGAAAATTCGCACTCGTTTGTTTTTGTTGGACAGGCCAATTAAATGTTTTGCATTTTGTTTACGTTCTGTTTTTACATTTATTTTTCAAGGTCATATGAACGTCACTCTTAAAGTCTGAAAGTTCGAAACTCCCGTCTTGCACATTAATTTTAGGCACACGCATTGCATGTCAAGATTATATAGTAAGTAATGGCGGACCATTAATTAGGAAACTTTCAGTCAAAATAAACAGGTGTCTTTTTGAAATGAAGGCCTAAATTAAACTTCGGTAATTCAGTGCTCAGTTAACATAGTTTTGAAATACAAAGAAAAAGTAGAATTGATTTTTTGTCATGGGAGCACTCTAAGGATCATAAGTGCCATGTTGATTACAGTTATGTTAAGAATTGACATTTATCTCACCATCCACTTTTTGAGGTAAACATTCCAGGAATCATATTGTGAATCAAACGTCGGACAACTAAAAGGAAAATACAAGAAATGTTCACATCGTGCAGCAATAATACGTCAGCAAAATCTCTATTTTTGCATCAGTGGTTTAGCGTTAGCGATATCGCAACCAGATTCTCATGAGGAACTTTTCGCGGAACGAATACTACACTAAACTAAATCGCAAGCTGTATCTGAAAGGCTAACTGAACTCTTCAGTTCAGGTTTACTAAATTGATTTGCAGATACAATATACTAGCCGGTGGAATTCAACACGTGATTAAAAAGAAGGGACAATGAATTTATCTTTCTTTCTAATTTGGATTTTTACCTCCCTCTTTTTAGGCGTGTTTTCATAGCTTTGCTCACTTCCAGTTGTCACAGTTTATGCCCAAGAGCAAGTGTCAGTCGTTGTGACGTAATAATAAAACGTCATTAAATTTTAAACGGTCTCAATAAAGGAGCCGGACAAACTTGGGATTCGATAAAAATCGCGAACATTTCTGAGTAGTCAGGTTTGGATCGATCATCTTCATTTGCCCGCGTTAAAATCTCAGTTTGAATTCCAATCATTTTAATTTTGAATCTGCGTCTTTCGTAAGCTAAAGAAACCTATTGTTAGCGCGCGCAGAGCACATGAAATTTGCTTAACTCCGCTGATCAAAAAGAAAAATTCGAAGGAACTGTACTGCGCAATAATGCGGATGAATTGTTAAGAAAATTTTAAAATTGCGCCCGAGAATTTAAAATGTAAACCAAACGTTTCGAGGGTACTCTCTCTTCGTTAGTGGTTTGAAAGCAACTGAAAAATGCGCGTGCAACTTAACGCTCAAATAAAAACAAAAACGAAACGTTTACAGCGCGTGCTATTCCATATAATGCATGACCCAATGCATGACCTGCTAAACGCCCTTACTCGCAGTCGGAGACCGAATTGCTAAAGGCCCGTTCAAACGGTCATGATAGTTGATGATAGTTGATGATAGTTTCAACTATCACGCACGTTTGAACACGAACTATCATTCACTATCATCAACTATCATCAACTATCATGCAGTTTGGACATGTTCAAATTCGACATGATAGTTCATGATAGTTTTTTCCGTTTGACCGAGCGGATGATAGTGCATGATAGTTTTTCGGTCAGCGGGGGTAACCAAGGCGGGCTCAATGCAATATGACTACCGCAAGTTTGCCATCGTCCTGTGAGGAACAACAAAACAATAATTTGGACGAATATTCGGACGACAGTGACGCTGAAAGCGAGAAAGTGAGAAAAGCTAAAAAAGCTAAAAAACCAGACAACGAGAAGTGGAGTAGTAGTTTGATATGCAACCTAATAGATGAGTACGAGGCACGGCCATGTTTGTTTACAATCGCGCGCGGTAGGAGACTAGGTACCAGTTAGCTACGCCAGCACATTGCGCGATTTCGTCAACTATCATGAACTATCATGGACCGTTTGATCGCAAACATGATAGTCAATGATAGTGAATGATAGTTGAAACTATCATCAACTATCATCAACTATCATGACCGTTTGAACGGGGCTTAAGGGCGCGGCTCGACGAGATCGGACCGAAGGAGCTGTGCTGAACACGACCTATGTATGACCTCGAAGCACAGCACCACAGCCAGATGGAATAGGTAGGAAGTCAATTTTGCTGAGGGAGGAAAACCGGAGTACCCTGAGAAAAACCCTCGGAGTCAGGTTGAGATCGACTGAAACTCAACCTACATACGATCTCGGGGCCGAGAGTTGAACCCGGGTCACAGTCGTGGAAGGCACGGTTGATGACCACTAAACCATGCAAAACATTTAGATCACCGGGGTGTAGGGTGCGGTGTCGGAAAATCATCCTGGCCTCAAAGTGGCATCCTTGAAACCAGAACGGATTACAGAAACCAGCATGTCCCGTGGAAGCAAAATGACGCCTAACATGAAGATTAGAGTCTGGTAGCCTTGTGGAGCGTAGATTTTCCCTGGATCTGTCTTATCATATTTGATGACGAAAGCTGACGAACTGTCGAATTAATTTGTAGTGCTAGAAAATCCATATCTGAGCGTAATTGGCCCTCACAAGGAAAGTGAAAAATCTTTGCATTGCGCCGAATGGCCGGACAGCATTAATTATTCATAAAGCTCTCTTGCGCTCAATTCAAACATTCCGAGGGTCTCAACTACCGCTCACTACCAAGAAAATGCGCCATTTGGCCAAAATGCATGGGTCGAGAGATTTGCAAGTTTCTACTTGTTGCCGGTCAAAAGTTGACAGACAAAGAGCGGGATTTTGAAGATGAAGGCTTTCTCTACAAAACCCCGGTCTCCGTTTTAAATTTGATCGACTACAAGTTCCGTCCCTTCCACTTTGAAATTAAAATTACTTTGTATGGAAAAACGCACTCATTTGTATTCAGGAGCTTATTAGTGCTTGTAAGAAACTGTCAACAGAACAACAAAGAGCGGGTAATGAAAGATACGTATTTCAGCAATTTAAAAATCCACTTTTAAGGCCAGTTCATTGAGTAAAACTACTTTCCCTTTCACTCTGAAAACTTGATGGTTGCATTCTGTTTCAAAATGGCGCTCGGGCCATCGTTCGGCAAGGATCTCATGGATATACACACCAACCATAACTCTAAAAAAAATGACCATTCTAAATCAGTTTTAGAACTAGAACTAGAACTAGAACTAGAACCTAATCACAGAAATGGGCACTTAATCTGTAAAATGAGAGTTTAACCCAGGGGACTCGTGGTGGGTATATCCATGAGATCTTTCCCCATCGTTCGAAGGTTTGACTCTGCATAACAAAAGATTGCTTTGAATAACAACATATATCAAATACAAGGTGTTACAAATGAACCTACTGGGAACTCGGAAAAATCCGAGCCCCAGATGGGATTCGAACCCACGACCCTCCGTGATCTAGTACGGATGCTGTAACCACTGAGCTACTACTGGAGTCTCCATGGTGAGCAAGGGTGAAATGTGGGTATTTGACTCGAGCAGCATCACGCAGCCACAGAGTCAAATAACGACTGACTGCTTGGTTGGCCGCATCGTTCACAGAAATACAGACAACTGTATTTCAATGATGCTCTCAATGTGACTGCGCGATGCAGTTATGAGCAATGCCATAGAGTCTCCAGTAGCTCAGTGGTTACAGCATCCGTACTAGATCACGGAGGGTCGTGGGTTCGAATCCCATCTGGGGCTCGGATTTTTCCGAGTTCCCAGTGGGTTCATTCGTAACACCTTGTATTTGATATATGTTAATCATTGAATAACAACAGAAAATTTTAAATTTAAAAGTGCTATTCACAAAAGGAAGTCATCCGTATGGTCTGAGTTGCGCGCGCAAAACTTAAATTTCAGTAACGCGGAAAGCACATCGCTCACTGACAAAATTTGTCATGATGAATTTCATCCCCTCCTCTTCTCGATTAGTCTGTGGGTTCTTAAACGTCCCACAGGAAGGTTATGAACATAGAAGATACTTGTGAGACGGGGCCTACGGTTTACGGTTTATCCGAGAAGACTTGAAAGTCTAACCATTTGCGGATGTAATTACAAAGGCAGCACTTTCTCGTCAGTTACTTTTAAGACCCTGAGTGGTGGTCCGGCCGGAGTCGAACTCACGACCTTCCGCATGGCAGCCCGGCGCTCAACCAACTGAACCACCGGTGCGCGGCTACAAACTATTCACCGCTCTGTTTTGCTCTGTTAAACAACGATTCGAGTTCTGTTGATTCATTTCTTTGGCAAATTTCAGTCTGTCGATTGCACGTACGAAACTGTGCCCGAAAATAGCGGACTTTTTGGTTATGTTTGTTTTGAACAAGAGGCCGAGCGCTTTTTCCAGTAAATGCGCGACTCCTAAGTGCAAAAGCATAAAACAGGCATTTTGTGAGATCAGAAATGGTAAATGCAAATTTGAAATGTTTGTGAAAGTCGGCTTGTAACACACTCTCAAAGTGTGATATCGAGAAACGATAGCGAAAACAATAACTTGAAACGCGCTTTGTTTCTTAGCTCCGCCCTGAAAAGTTAATGAGCAAAGCAGAATTCCCTAAGGATAAAAGAGCGCGTAATATGTGACCAATGAGAACCATTTGAGTCATTCTTGGCCGCTCATTTAGCTGATCTATAATTTTTATTGCACTGGAAGTAAATGTCCGGAGAATAATAGGCATTCTACGCGATGGACTCTCTTATTAGGGGGGAGGGGGAAGGGGATGATGTTCATTTTTGGATTCAAAAACGTCCCGAATCTAGGGAGTTTTAAGCACGCGACTTTTTTAAGCCACGGACGGCAACCGGAAGTGGACTTTCCGCATGCCAGGACAGTAGTGTCTCCCAGATTTATAAACTAATCGTCTCTAATGAGAAAAAATGCCTACAGTAGCAATATAAATGTGGTAGTGCCAAGACAAATTAAAACCGGAAACAGCTCACTTTCGGTTGTCGTCAGTAGATTTAGCAACACAGACGAAGGCGCGCGATTTTTCAGTAATTTTGATTGCTCACGCTAATGACGCACCTTTCGATATCAGTCAACAATGTAAATTTAACGACAAGCGTGCATATCATTTTGAAGAGTAAAGGACCAAAGCAGCCTCTCTGGGGAACTTCACTCGATAGATCTAAGGATCAAGATCGTTTCTGGTTGATGAAAACCAGTTGTTGCCTGGATTACTGTCAATAATATTGTGATATATGGTGTCAAACGCAGCACTGAGGTCCAACATGGACCAAGGCACTCTGTTATTTCTTTTCAATCTCATGGAGTGTGACAGTAAATTGGGTCCCGGTCTAACCACTAAGGGTCCGTTTTTGGCCTGTTAGTCTAGTGGCATGATTCTCGCCGTGCTTCAGGAAGCTGGCAGTATTCTGAGCATTCGCTCTTAGTGAAATGGCCTTCAGCCAACTCGTACAATGTTTTTCCCATATTAGATGCTGACAATTGCCAAGTTTGAGTGTCATATCCGAAGACGCCCATCGTTTATTACCTAAAGCCTTGGTCTCCATCTGTTTTTAAAATACTTCTCCTCGACGACGAAGAAAGGCTCACAGGTTCTTACCTCCCGCTTCGAAACACTTTCTTACATTATACAGTAAATCAAGTAAATCAAGTAGCAAATTGCTTCACTTATGACAGGCTGCTAGTGAAAAGATGTCTCTTCTCAATAAAGCATAGGAAGAAGGGTATGACACCTCCAAAAAAGCTTAACACCCGCCCAGATTAACATAAGGTAGAAAGGCTTGAGGAGTTCCTAGACGAAAAACTGTCTACTCGCGCCGCTAACTTTGAGGAGCTCAAAATGGTTCAGCTAGTCTTCAAGAATACAGCCACTCTCGTTTTTGGTGATAAGGAAAGGTTACAGAACGACTGGTTCAAAGACCAAGATGAAGAAATCCAATGCCTGCTTAAGAACAAGAATCAGGTATGCATTAAAACGTCGTATAAGAGAGCTCAAGAATGACTGGTTCAAGAAAAGAGCTAATAAAGCTTCTACAAGGTAAAGAACATCCGGAAATTCTACTGCACGCTACCTCTAGACGCTCCCATCCAGTGAGATCTAAAGATGTCGAGCTCCTAAACGCCCCCGATGACACTGAAAGGATAGATGGGTTGATAGGTCACCGTGAAGTGAAGTGATGCGAATTTATTAGTCTCTCCCCCTCGGGGCTTTTCAGGACTAATTTACAACAATGCTCTTTTTGTGGGCGGGGGGGGGGAGGGGGGGACTTTTGGCCAGACTGCTTTTTACGCAGTTTACAATTTATTTAGAAACGAAAAGATGCCCCCGACCAGATGGGGTTAGACCACAACACCAGGGACTTTTCGAGAAGTGAGTGGGTTCTTTAACGTCCCATACTATTTGATTTCCGACAAGGGCTATGAGATGGGACTATAAGACTTGAAGCTCTAACCATTTTGCGGGTGCAAACAAAGGCAGCACTTTCCCCTCAGTTATTTTAAAACCCTATATGTTGGTCCGGCAGGCGTCGAACTCTCAGCCTCCCGCGTGACAGCCCGATGTACAACCAACTGAGCCACCAGTATGCGGTCCCAGTGTGGAAACTACAGAGTCTTCTTACTGTTAAGTGTTGTTGGTAACGTTTTTAGACGTTTTTACTGACGTAATCTTACAACGGCTAAAGTGGTTAGCAAAACGAATGTATCCCGAGTCACAGTGTGGGTATCGGTACGGTAGAGACACTGTAGACGGCATCTTTACCCTACATCAACTGTTAGAAAAATCCAGAGAACGACGTAGAGGTCTGTACATGGCCTTTGCGGACTATGTCAAAGCTTTCGATACAGTCAATCGCGATCTATACTTTTTATCATACCTGGGAAGTTAGGCTGTTCGCCAAAGTTTACAACAATTGTGTAGAAACTCTATACTGATGTTGATGCAAGATTCATCGTAGATGATGAGCTAAAAAAGGCTTTTGAGTACAATAGTCAGTGGTGTTAAACAGGGCTGTAAATTGGTGTCTACACCTTTTGGATTGTATGCCGCTGTCCTGCTTTGGCTCGCCTGCAAAAAGATCAAGCACATGCGGCAGTATCCAATTAAGATTCGGATATGACGGCGACCTCATCGATCTAAGCCGGCTCAAAGTAAAGACAAAATGTTTTACAGAATTCACCAGAGAAACTCAGTACGCTGACGACATTGCAATTTTTAGTGACTCCCCAGAAGGCTTGCAGTCATTGCTGACATCTTACAACGAACTTGAAAAACGTATTGGTCTCTTCATCAACAAAACTACGGAGACCATGTGCATTGGCGATCCTGCTGAGTTCTCTGTAGATAGTTTTATGCCACCCGCTTCAAGTACCTGGGCAGCTACGTCACAAGCGATTGTTTTATTAAAGAACGCGCATTTTGTCGTCTATGAAAA
>NC_090879.1:39026045-39033545 GCF_036669935.1 Montipora foliosa
GATCTCTATGGAAAATAATTAATACTTGTATTCCATCCAAAGAAAAAGAAACTCCGGTCTATTATAGTAGAGACACCGAGCTAATTGCTAACGATTTCAACCAATTTTTCGCCTCTGTTGGGAGAAACGCTGCTCAAACTGCTGCACATTTGGCCATAGACAAAAACATCAATATTTCAGATACAAGCCTATTTTCACCACCAACGACCAGAACCTCATCCGAGGAATTATTTAATTTCACCCCAGTTACCTGTACGCAGGTCGAACATATTGTATCATCTATGCCTTCTAATAAGTCTCCAGGCCTCGACAAAGTCAGCATGCGCATCCTCAAAGACTGCCTTCCCGTTATCCTCGGTCCGTTGACAGACACCATCAACTGTTCTTTCGCAACTTCAACATTTCCAAACTCTTGGAAAGCGTTTGAAAGACGGAAATCAAGAGGAGCCATCAAATAATCGCCCTCTTTCGATGCTTGCCGTTGCTTCAAAGATCTGCGAGAAGGTAACACTCCAACAGTTTAGCAATGATCTACAACGTAACGGCCTCCTTAGTAAACATCAAAGTGGTAATCAAAAATATCACTCTACAGAGACTCTGAATATTATAATCAGTGATTTCTTATTAGATGCTATGAACAATAAGAGACTATCAGCCCTGATACTATTAGATCTATCAAAAGCTTTTGACAGCATTAGCCATTCTATATTATTACAGAAGCTGAGCCTTGTCGCCACCGACAAAACCACGAAATGGTTTAAGGAGGCTCGAAAGGGTTTTCAGCTGAGCGCGCGCGCGTACCCACACACGCAATTCGTGAGCTGCTCGCGTCAGCTCACGAATCAAAGTGGGACACCAGAAATAAACAAATACCGCTAATTTCGCTCTCCTTTCTTCTACTTCCTATAGACATGAATATAAATAGACATCTCCTATTCATGAAAACTACGAAAATTCTACACAAACGGTTTAATGGTCATTTAAATCCGTTTGTTTTGACCTTCAGCTCAACTCGCGCGTGCACTCGAATGAGCGGGTGACGCATGCGTAAATGCCGATCTTGTAACCCTCTCATTTTTCCTGATTTTGCAACTTTACTCGTTTATATCTCTGCTTCCGGACGGTTCTTTTTTTCATTTTTTGCATGTCAGCTTAGATTAATTTAAAACGTTTGTCTTTCAAATTTAAAAAAATTCTGTAGGTGAAAAAAAAAATTAGAGGCACATTTCAAGAAAACTTATTTTTCTGAAAAACTGACCTACAGATTTTGTTGAATTTTAAATATTTTAGAGAGTATTTTTAACATTATCTGGTAACACTAAATGGGAAAATTTGACCGTCCTGTTTCTTGAAAAAAGGCAACATAAGTTGATTTTAAGGCTCAAAGAAATGCCTAATATCGTTGCCATGGTAACGTTATTTTAAAGGAAAATATAATGTGAGAAATCTACGATGGGTATTTAATACCCTAGCCAGATTTTGCCTTAATATGATTACCCTAACTGTATCTAAGGATAGAATATGTTTATTTGATTGAAAAAAGGGGAAACTATTTCGAGCCTCCTTAAGAGTTACCTGTCTGACAGAACTCAAGTGGTCTGTATTGGCACATTCACATCTACACTCCTCCCTATCACCCATGGCGTACCACAGGGCGCAATGCTGTCAACCCTGAAAAGACTGCGCAGGCTTCCTAACGAAATCTCGATCTCTTTCTTGGGTATTGCGAATGCGAGGCATTACGGATGGATTTATCTTAACAAATTTGTTCACTAACTTGTAGAAGTACACTATGTCTAGATATTCGTGCCAGTAGCTCAAGGGGAGCATATTTAGCCTAACTAATCTTTCCTGATACGACATGTCGCATCTAGAAGATAGACATAACATAAACTTTTTGCCTGGGCGCTGTACTCGTTCTACCTACCTCATCAGTTCTTTAGATTGTGGCGCCCACACCTGTGGGTGGGCGCCATGACCCATGACCGCTTTTTATAATTTTATTCATTTATTATCATAATGTGTTTTGCTGTTTAGTATTGAAAAGCCCCCTGGGGAATGCTAAAAAAGTATGTATGCATATTGGAAGCCAGAGAAGTTTTGTGCAAGCTTTGTCGCTTTGAATTACATCAGCTCTAAGAGGGTCATGATGTGAAAAGCAGGCTGAATGTCTGAGTGTTAGCCAGATTGCATAATCAACGGTACCCTGGGGCAAGAGAGAAAACCACTTTCAAGAGTGTAATGCCGCAGTGCCGAATCCACAGCGAAATTATGTGAATAGAATTATAAAAATACAATTTTGACGAATCTCTGTTGACATGCAAACATAATTTCGACGATTGTGCTAAGAGGTAAGTCAGTGTTCTTGGATTTAATATAGCTAAGTGATAAATACTTTCTATTTGAAATGTCACAATATATGTGTAACTGTGGTATTCTGATTTGATGGAGTTGACTTGAGCTATTTAATAATTGATACAGTCCTGGCACATTGACTGTATTAATACATTTTCTTCAGGAAGTAAGTTGTGGCAAAGATTAATGTTCAGGTAAAACATTAGTTTCTATTTCTGGGAGAAAGATGAGAAAGAGGACTCGACTGAAGTAATCAAGGCGCATTTTTTCTGTCTCCTTCTACAGATCGCAGTTCCCATAAGTCTACCAGCTTCGTATACTCCTCCTCGGGCAGGTGTTTTGTCCGTATTCCATCCCTTCCTTCGACCTTCAGTGTTATTCACGTTTTTGATGAGTTGTTTTAGTTCATCAGTTTCTCAATATTGCTTATTAGTATGCAAAACGTAGAATTGAAGAGAAAGAACAAATGCATCATATTTGCAATGATAGTAAATAATATGAATCTTCTCTGTACTGAAACCGTACAATGACTCAAGCGATAGCCAGTCTCTAACTCATAGTAAGGAAAAGGAAAATTTTAAGAAGGCAAGACAGGACTCTTTGCTTCGCTAAATTTGCTGATCCAGAACCGCTTATGATAAGTAGTTAAGACCCACTAAAGCATAACATTTTAATTTCTTTTCAGTGATCATTTAGGCGTTCGTCTAAAAATCGTTGACGTTAGAAATCATCTTAGAATACTGACAACAGCATGAGATTTTATGAACTATTGTGAAGTATCTTTGGCTGCAATCTGGTATCCAACCTCTTTCTGCAATAAAATACACGCTATAAATGTCTAGATTTCTTTACGGCTCTTCACTAGTTACCAGGAGTAAAAATGATAAGACAAAACACGATAAATGAGAGACCCAGGAGACAATTGGTTACCATTCCTGTTCTGCCTTTTCCTTACCTGATGTAAATATCTGACGCGAAGTTTGATTAACTTCCCTCAAAATCTTTCTAGAGATACTCTTGATTTTCGTCCTTTACCTGATTCGTTTCGTCACGTCATCAAAATTTTCACTGTAAAACTATTGGGAAAATGCCCATATGAGGGCCGTATATATACGCATTAGCGCGAGCAGGGCCGGAAAAAGCCGTACGGCCCTGCTAGGAACACAAACTGCTCAGCGCGATGCAATTTTAGAGGAATTCGTCGCTTTTTAACATCCAAGTTATTTACAGCCAGAAAAGAAAATGCAAACAACATATTAGATACATTTTCTGTGCAAATTGTTGTTACTTGTTTTGTCGAAACTTCATAGTAAGTAAAGAGCCCATATGATAAAATGCTTATTGACTGAGTTTAGGTCGGGCCGGACGAGAAAATATTTGACCTCGGTGATGGAGCACGAACCGAGCGCACCATGACCTCGGGCCAAATATTTCTCCGTCCGGTCCTCTCGCTCGGTCAATAAGTATATATTCCTTGCTTCTCAGTTGCAGTCCGTGATAATTTCTTGTGAATGACTGAATATACCGAATCTGACCAAAAGAGGTGGCAGTCTCTGACGCACCTTTTTCCAGATTGTTTTGGAATCAATGATATTGAATGTAAGGAGAAATGTAGACTCGGAAAAATATCCGAGTCCCAGATGGGATCTAGTCGGATGCTCTAACCACTGAGCTACTGGAGACTCTATGGTGAGCAAGGGTCAATTTGTGGGTCTGGACTGGAACCGCATCGCGCGGCTACACAGCCAAGTATTGACTAGCATATTTGAAACTCACTAACAGCATCGCGCTGTCACATTAATGCATATCAAGATGCAGCCAACCAACCTCCAAAGTGAGTGTGTTAACGATGAAACAACAACGATATTGAATGTAAGGAGAAATGTAGACTCGGAAAAATATCCGAGTCCCAGATGGGATTTGAACCCACGATGCGATGCGGTTCCAGACTTCCAGTCCAGACGCACAAATTGACCCTTGCTCACCATAGAGTCTCCAGTAGCTCAGTAGTTAGAGCATCCGACTAGATCACGGAGGGTCGTGGGTTCAAATCCCATCTGGGACTCGGATATTTTTCCGAGTCTACATTTCTCCTTACATTCAATATCATTGTTGTTGTTTCATCGTTGTTTTGGAATCTTTAGTTTTTTTACGGGTCATTGAATCAATTTATACTTTGCCGGGAGGAATCTAATCATGTTTTTCCTGACGTTCTTAGTTTCACACCATACTTCATATTACAAGATGGAAGAGTTCAAATCCAAAAACCCACAAAGTCAAGCTGGATTTTTGTCATTGGTTACATTCTCTTGGATGAGTGGAATTCTTAAACTTGGATACAGACAACCACTTGAAGAGAAACATTTATTCGAGCTCGACACCGAAAATCAAGCAGAAACACTTGTAAGGGAGTTGGAGATGGAATGGCTGGCGGAAGTACGATCCTGCGACTCAAAAAGAACAAAGCCTCGCTTTTGGCGAGCCATGATGAGGACCATTTCCAACAGAGATTATTTTTCGATGTTAGCACTTCGTACATTTTATTCCCTCACCTTTAATGGTATGCCTTTGTTGATTTGGTTCTTCTTGAAAATCATCGCCGAGGAAGATTCAAGGAAAAGCTTGGTTGGAATAATGTCATTGGTTCTGTGCTTTGTTTTAGTCCCAACTGTTCAGTCTTTCAGCCTGACTCATCTGGTATTCAAATCCGAGACCATAGCAATTCGATTTAAAGTCTCTCTGATTGGATTTGTGCAGAAACGGGTAAGTTAAGAAAGTCTGGGTGCATGATAAGTTAACCTGGTTGGAAGACAGAAAGCAAAGAAACAGAAAGTAGCGCAAATGGCTCGAGCACTGCGTTCTTCCGGTTTTAAAATAATCGGAAAAGAATTAGCACTCTTAAGTGAATATTAACGTAACATTGCTCACAAGATTTCTTGCTGTACATGTATTGTCATGTCAACAAAAAGCCCCTGACAATTATTTCTTAATTTTCTCGGCATTTACAGGTACCGTTTTCAATTTGCTTTTGGAACAACTAGCCGTTTCTTTTATTTTGCTCAGATCCTTAGCATAAATCGACGATCCTTAGAAACAGTCAGCCCAGGAAACATTATAAATATTGTTTCAAATGATGCTAAAGCAGTTGAAGAAGCCGGTCTACATATGGCCTTTTTCTCATTGCATATCCTGGACATTGTTATTTCCCTGACGATTATCTGGAGGGTTGTTGCCTGGCAAGCTTTGCTAGGAGCGTGTTTTTTGTTGGTCGTTACTGTTTACGGATCATTTGCATCTCGAAAGGCGGCAACATGGCGTAGAAAGGTTTCACAGCAAATTGACAAACGTTTGCATGTCATGAAAGAGATTCTTACTGGAATGCGTGCTGTCAAAATGTACGCTTGGGAATGGAACTTCAGAGATCTGGTCACAACGATACGAAGGTATTGTGAACAGTTTACTTAATCATAATTAACTGAATTTCTATCATGCTGTCAATTAATGCATATCAAGATGCAGCCAACCAACCTCCAAAGTGAGTGTGTTAAAGGTGAAACAACAACAATGATATTCAATGTAAGGAGAAATGTAGACTCGGAAAAATATCCGAGTCCCAGATGGGACTGTTTGTTTCATCTTTAACACACTCGCTGTCAATTACTTTTTTCTTTTCTTCGTTAATACAGCAGTGAAAATTTTAAGTTAATATTAATATTGATTATTATTAAAATATTAATATCAATATATTTAATAATATTTGATATTAATTAATTAATATTAATGTTAATATTGCGTTTAAGTTAACATTATACGACGACACTTGACAACTACGATTAGCTTTCTGGACTTTTAATATAACTGGACGCTCTGAGAGGGTAAACTGGGTTTATTGAAAAATGAAATACAAACAGCGGAGATAAACATTTTTACAAATTGCATTTTATATTAACTTGACGTTGCGTATGCTTCTCTGCATACATTCTAAAAAGTAACCGTTACATTATACGAAATAAAGCGATTTGGGTACCATATTAATATGAAAAACGATCTTAAAATAACAAGAAAGAACTGACTGGTGTTGATTGTTATTAATATAGTAACAACTTCTCACTGCTAACGTTTGAATTCACGAAGAGCTTTGGCTCCTGGATATACAATTTCTCTTATTTTACAATGATAATCTGTTTTTCCCGATGCAATTTTATGTCCAGTCCTTGTGACAACAGCTACTGAAAACCTAAACATCTTCGAGATGCAAAAGCAAATTCATGAACACGTAAATCTGAATTATGGCAAGATATAAAACCTGACGAACACAAAAGCAATGGAAATGGATCACAAATAAAAGGCTTTAGCTACCTGAGTGATTTTGGGTTAGACTGAAGCGATCGATTATTGAAAAATGCAAAGTTATCGCTTTCCATGCTGATATGACATGACCGGATGTGAGCGCGTAGAGAATTGTGGTCTTAGTAGTCAACGGAATGAAAACAAATCCAACATGGATAAAGAAGTGATAAGCCGTAAGGAAGGTTTTCTTGTTTTATCGGAGGTTGCCGAAAGTAATAACAACCCTGGTTTTAGTCATAGCTCTAGTATGGCTGGGAAAAAGTTTGACAAAGCATGCTGTGAAGAAGAGAGGGCTTTTTCATCGGCTACAGCGCCTAAAAAGGGGGAAGCGATGGAGGCTTCACATGTTGTGTGCCTTTATGCTTCAACAATAATAAGAAGAATCCTGAGCTTTCTTTCTATACTTTTCCTAACAGAAAGAGCCCAGAGCCACGGGAGCTTAGAAAAAAGTGGATTCATCTGGTTTCTCATAAGAGTTTCTTCACAACGTAGGCCACGGAGTCTGCTCGCAACATTTTCCAGGAAGCCGAAAGACATACATGAATTGTTTACCAACCATAGTGCCCAAAAACACTAAACCCAGGTTAAGAAAACCAGGGTCAACAACGAAAGCCAGAAATAGAAGTTCTGTCTGTGCAGAGCAAAACACTAAACGCAAACGTCTTTGCGAAATTGAGCCGCAAAGTTTTGTGATGGATTGCACTGATCAAATGTTCCCTGGAGTGGAGAATTTAGATCCTTCGCCCTCACTGAGAGAGCAGGTTGAGAAACTGAAAACGCTTGTCAGAAGAATTA
>NC_090879.1:39041045-39063545 GCF_036669935.1 Montipora foliosa
TTTAACATTTTCGCTTTCAATTTCCAGTTTGGCTAACTACACTTTTCACAAGATTGTGTGAAGAAAATAGCACTCGTTTACTGATTAAGCCAAAGCGTTAGTTTCAGTGATTAGGCCTAAACCCTCTTTAACATTTTAGCTTTCAATTTACAGTTTGGCTAACTACACTTTTCACGAGATCGTGTGAAGAAAATAGCACTCGTTTATTGATTAAGCCTAAGCGCTCGTTTCAGTGATTCTGAGTTGCTCCGACAATAAGACAATCTCGACCGTTCAAAAACAATCGCCTGTAGCGCTTCTTTCTGTTTCGGCTTAAGTTTAAGGTTTCCTTGTACTCTACCCAAAAGAATCTCTTCAAGAATACTCTCGAAATCCATGTTTATTCCGCAAAATCACCCAAAATCACAACAGAGAGTACAAACATGCGCAGTGATAGAAAAACCCGTATTTCGGGCCTCACTGGCACTGAGCATGCTCGAAATCGAACTTTACCAGATCTTCCTTCCGTATGACCGTGGAAGATCTGGGTACGAGATTAATTATCAACATGTCAGCCCAGAAGCCAATGTTTCTCGCTTCTCTTTTATTTGTTATTCTTCAGAGACTGGAATGCTGTATTTCAATACCACACAATTCAGTGCCTTCTGATTTTCTGTAGCACGTACCACAGGCAACCCAGTGTATGCCTCACAGAAGCATCTCGTTCTTTTTCAAATATCTTCTTGTTGGGCTGGTCTTTCATATACCGAATCCGAAATAATTAATGTCCATAAAACAAAAGAACAATAACAATACCTAATTAGCAAAGCCTAATCGGAATCACAATGGCTCTTTTGACCTCCACTTTATTAGTCCGGTATATGAAAGTCTACCCCCTTGTTGAAACAGCTACCTGTTTGTAAATAAATGTTGCATCAATTAAAATTTGACCAAGAACGCCGCCCAAATATACTTCATTTTACATTAGAATGACTAAACAAATATCCTCTGGCTTGCAAAACTACGGCTATCTATTAAGAAGAAAGAACATTTGAAATACAAAATGGCTAAAAATTCATTCTTGTCATCTTAATGGAAGCAACGCTCATATCAGACAAAGATCAACCCTCACTGATGCAAATTAGCTAAGTTCGAATCATTTCGAACACCATCAATCCTCAAAGACAGAAAAATCTCAAAAAAACCTTTAAAAGCCAAACATTTTATTGAAACAAAAAACATTTTTGCTGAGTGAGTGCAAACAAGCCGTGACACTCCGTGTCAAAAACCCGATACGCAACTTAAATAATAATGAATCTCAGGATCAAACCCTTTACTGATCGAAGAACCTTTCCTTGAATAATGAAGCAAAAAATGGACAGCAAGCTTTCTTTCAAAGAATTCTTGAGGAACAACAATTAGTCAAATTTCCAATTGTTTTTTTACCGGAAGACTGTGCAGAGTTGAGTACAAATAAATATAATTCGCCCGACATTAGAGATCACAGATCCACTCAAGGTGTTCGATTAGCTTTGTGAGTTTGTTAAACCCATATCCAACTACAAAAAGGTTACTAAAGAATTTTCCACTTCAGTGTTGTACATAACAATTCAGCTGATAAAATATTAGAACTACATCTCACTTTGACACCGCTCGAAGGGCGAAAAATGCAATTGTTGTCGAAGTCCATTACTCGTCATTCTTAAGATTCCAGATATTTATTTTTCACCGCCTGTCTTGTTTATTTAATTGACGTTCCATTCTTGAGCTCTATAATGGTATATTCTGTTTAAAGATCCACTAACAAATTATCCATTCGCATTATAATGACTTCGACGCCATTGCAGGATAATTAAATATTCTACTGTGAGGATAAAATCTACGCATTTCTACTACCCCGCGAAAGACTCTACGCACAAAGACAACACTTAACAGGGGAGTGACAGGAAAGAGCTATTGCGCAACTTTTTCTTTTTTCTGACATGGAAAAAATTAAAAAAAAACGTCCAAATTTTACTCGTAGTCTGGATTACCATATATGGCAACCCGGTAATTAAATTTATTTGTTTATTGATGCTTGGAACACATATATAGATGCTTTAATTACTCAAATTACTTGGAAAAGGTTCTTAAAAAAAGAAGGGTATTTTATGTCATCCTATTACTGAAAGGACAATGTATGAAAGACATACATTTGAATAGCGGGAATGAAACAAGTTAAGTTTTGAGATCATCGCAGTTACGAACGCTATTTAAAGTAACGAAAGGAAAGCCTAGAAAATTCAGGCTTGAACGGGTTTCACACTCATGACCTCTGCAGCGATACCGGTGCACTGAGTGCTCTACTAATTGAGCTATCAGTTGGTAGAAAACTTTCATCGACGGGTTCAGTTACATACTCAAAAAAATGACCAATTCCTATAAGTACGTAAATGAACCTGTCGATGATAATGCTCTACCAAATGATAATTTGGTTGTTTTTCTTGATCTTAAGAAAGCATTCCACAACGTAAACCACGAGATTCTATTAGGAAAACTTAGTGCTTATGGCATCCAAGGACACGCGCAACGCATGCTAAAATCGGATAGAGTGCAAAGTTGCCAGGTAAAAGGAAAGTTTTCTGACAATAGAAAGATAACGTGCGGAATCCCTCAAGGGTCAATTCTTGGCCCACTTCTGTTTCTGATATATATTAATGATCTAACAAATTGCCTTGAGCGTACTACTCCTTGGTTATTTGCAGATGACAGCGACAAAACCACTGTTGGCAAAACAATTGAAGAAACGGAGATGGGCCTTAATAATGACCTTAGAAATGTCGGGAAGTGGCTTGCTGCAAACAAATTAAGCATGAATATTAGTCGCAAAAACTGCGTAGGTAGTAAGTGATTCCAGACAAAAACCGCGAAATATTCTAACGGAGCCAAATATTTTGATTGGCGAGGATACAGTCAATAGGGTTAGAGACTGTAAGGCACTAGGTATAAAGGTCGATGAGTTTCTTGCCTGGGGAAAACACGTAGATGAAATTGCGAAGAATGTTTTGTCCCCAATCGGTGCCATTAAAAAGCTTACAGACTTTCTTGGCCACGAAACCCTTATATATGCATAGAACGCTTTGGTTCAGCCACACTTTGATTACCGTTGCAAAGTATGGAATTGTCTTGGTATTGGACTAGCACAGGGTTTGCAAAAATTTCAAAACAGGTGTGCTGGGGTAATTACAGACCGAAAAAATGAACCTGACCAGTCAGGAATAGCCCTGCGCTCCCTTGGTTGGGGTACACTGGCTTAGCGTAGAGTCAAACTCAAGGACAGGTCCTACTATTGTTATTGCGCATACGTTCTGCGCATCTCGAGATACTCGGATTTCCTATGGGTGATTCTTATTAATACCGGGCTATTTTTGCGCGGTTCAAAGCTACGCGGAGAAAGCACAACTTAGCAAGTTCTCTTGGTATCCAAAAAGAAGATTAGGGGTAACCACTCATTTTTCAGAGATAATTAAGCTTCAATTTGGAAAAGCGCGCCATACATTGATTTGTATTTTAAGTCTTTTATCAAGTTTTGTTGATTAATTATCTTCGAAAAATGCAAGGTTACCCCCAATTTTCATTTTGGATTTCAATAACACTTGTTAAGATCTGCTTTTCCCGCATATTCAGTAAGCCGCGCAAAAATACCTTTGAATTAGTAGGCACCGTCCTTAAGGCTAGGATGATGTTTAAAATTCTTAATGATCTAGCCCCTGGAAGACTAAGGAAAATTTTTACGGATTCACATTCAACCAGTAGCAATTACACTTTGTGCAATTCTACAAAAAGAGTTGTTATTCCCCATGCAACCGTGGACGGAATTCTTAAAACATAGGCTAAGCTCCAGCGGTGTAAAATTGTGAAATTCTTTACCAAACGACGGTCGCAGTTGCGAATCTTTTTGTAAGAAAATGAGTAACGTTGTTCTATGTTTCCATGGGATGCGTGTGGGAGCCACGGTAACAATTCGAAGCCGTTCCCTTTTCTTCATCGTAGTCACAAATGCGCATACCCCGCGGAAATTGAATTAACCTCGGTAAAGCGGGGATCCGGGGAAACACTCACAACTCCGTACAGTAATTCCGTGGGATGCCTAAACTCCCGTTTGGCGATTAGAGTTCTCACTCTTTCTCCACCTCTTTCAAGTTAGCATTCTGAGCGCGCGCTATAGACCACTCGGCCACGGAGTTCAGTGCTTACGATAGAAGAAAATGTTTAGTTCGGAATCCTTTCCATCCGCGATGATTGACACAGCAACCTCACATCTGAAAGTATTTGATAAAGTGGGCAGATGACTTTTCTTTGAGAACGACAAGCTTTGATGAAGGAGAATTTTCTACGTTTATGTCTAGATCTTGCTTCGCTCTTGGTCGTTCCGCTGTGAACATTATAGAGTGATTTCACACGGCGTCATCAAATTTTAAAATCGAATCTGCGAAGTTTCTGATTATCTTATCGATACCAAAATTACTTAGAAGTAAATGTTTTGCCAGTGTTACGTAGCGATTTTCATTTTGAAAGTACAGCATTTTGCATTTTCGAATTTTCGCCTTGCGTGACACCAAGACAGAGGAATGAGATAAACCTGCCTGGTTCGAAAAACAGTTTCGCCTTGTGATTTTTTGGAAAATTAAGCATAATAAGCCGTAGACGAAGACATGTTTGTGCTCATTTAGTTCCGTTCACGAGCAAAAAGAGAGGGCTTTTATCGCAAACTGAGGTCCAGATGTTTTGTTGATTCGAGTCTCCACACAAAGCTCTGTAAAATTGAATAATAATTTTGAAACGATGCAGCAAACAGACAGACATTAGTCTTTTATAACATTTCATTTTCTTGGCTTCCTTCTTTCAACGATTTCAGATTTTATTTTTTATTGCGTGACAGTCAAAACTCGATTTGCATATATGACATTTATAGAGCGTTTTCACTCTCACGCAACAAAGAAATGAAATCGAAACCGTTTAATGAAATAAGCGAAAAACTTGGAATGTTGTAGGAGACAAATTCATAAAACACCTCACCAATCCCCAGGTCTGTGCGGTACATCGTTTCTGAGTTATTTGTCGAAGCGTTTCACGCAACTTTATAGAATTTTATATGGAGCCATATAGGTTCACCACCATTGTGCACCAATATGGCGGCCAGAAATCAACACGAACATCTGGAATTCACTTAGCGATGAAAACGCTTACTTTTTGCTCACGAGATAAAATACACGTGTATGAACACATCTCCTAATGTACTTGAAACGCTCAGACTGCTGAGATTCATAGGCATAGACATTTTTTCAACCAAATAATCTTTGTATCATGGTGTCACGCAAGGTAACAATTCGGAAATTTTCGAAACGAAAAACGTCATTGAACTGGGAGCTTGAAATAAGATTTATTTCTAGGTCGTCTTCAACCTCCTATAGATAAAAATCCAAAACACCTCGCGATGTTGATTTTAGAATTTGATGACACCACTGTGAAAACCATCTATGGCAATCGACCTGTTTCTTGCGAACCAGCTTGTTCAGTCGTTCCAAAACATTTTGTGAATCGAACCAATTGAATTTACGTTTATTCTCATAATTCCCATAAAAATTGGGGATTACAAACAAATGGAGAAAGAGAAAAAGAGATCGAGAAATGGGGCAAAAATATAGTTGAAGTAATAGCTTGCCGAACATCTGGAATTCACTTAGCGATGAAAACGCTTACTTTTTGCTCATGAGATAAAATACACGTGTATGAACACATCTCCTAATGTACTTGAAACGCTCAGACTGCTGAGATTCATAGGCATAGACATTTTTTCAACCAAATAATCTTTGTATCATGGTGTCACGCAAGGTAACAATTCGGAAATTTTCGAAACGAAAAACGTCATTGAACTGGGAGCTTGAAATAAGATTTATTTCTAGGTCGTCTTCAACCTCCTATAGATAAAAATCCAAAACACCTCGCGATGTTGATTTTAGAATTTGATGACACCACTGTGAAAACCATCTATGGCAATCGACCTGTTTCTTGCGAACCAGCTTGTTCAGTCGTTCCAAAACATTTTGTGAATCGAACCAATTGAATTTACGTTTATTCTCATAATTCCCATAAAAATTGGGGATTACAAACAAATGGAGAAACAGAAAAAGAGATCGAGAAATGGGGCAAAATATAGTTGAAGTAATAGCTTGCCTGGCCTCTGTAGCCTCCTTGCAGCCGTTTTTTGTGTCGGTCCCATTCTTGCCTAGTCTCCTTCGCAGCCGTTATTAGGGTCGTCGTGACGACCCTAATAACGGCTGTCTGTGTATTAAACTGTTTAACTTGTCATATATTTTTTTCTTTGTTTTACATATAGCGTGTTATGTTTCTTTGTATTTTTACTTTTCTCTTAGTATCCACGTAATTAAGAATTGTTGTCCAACTATCAGGGCAAGAATTGGATCTTATATAAACTGCGGATGTGAAATCTAGTGAAGCTATGACCATCGCAGTTGTGAACACAATTTATTGCAAAAATTGCGTTCACAACTGCGATTCATTCATTCAATTTATATATCATTTCATCGTTGATTCATTCCTCACGGGAACATTAGAACCCACAAATGACCAGCTCCCAACGTCAGTGGCTTCATAGCTCAATTGGTTAGGGCGTCGCACCGGTATCTCTACGTCCCCGGGTTCAAATCGCGTTGAAGTCCTGAATTTTTCAGGCTTTCTCTACGCAATTGTAAAAATTGTGTCCACAACTGCGAAGATCATAGCTTCACTTGACTTCATATCCGCAGTTCATATATGATCCAATTCATATATAATTTCATCGTTGTTCTTACTTATCTTGGAACAAGTGTATTCAATATGGTCATGCCAAGGAGATAGACTATTGATCGAGTTACGAGTTGAGTTTGAGTTGAGTTTGAGTTAAGATTGAGTTAATATTGAGTTACGGTTTTTGGCATTTTTGGCACTTAAATCTAATAAATATTAAGTAGAAGTCACTGAGAAGACCACGAAACACCGTTTTCGTGAAGTGCACAGGTGTATATTTGCGAAATGGTTTTAACCTGATCAAAACAATCTTAAAATTTCATGCACGGCAGTATTCTTGTTTACCAGTTTACCAGTTTCAGCACTTGGACTCCTTCGATTTGACTACTGCCTGTTTTGCTGTTATGTGGTGTCATCGATCAGTAAACCATTCAGAAGATTATGCCAAGCCGACCACAAGGCTGATGAAAAAGACCAGACCACAACACCGTACACTTTTCGACTAGTGTGTGCGATCTTTAACATCCCACAGAGTTTAAGAACATTGAAGGTTGTAAGACGGGACCTGCGATTTATAGTCCTTATTCGTGAAGACTTGAAAGTCTAACCATTTGCGGATGTTATTACAAAGGCAGCACCTTCTCCTCAATTATTTTAAGACCATGAGTGTTGCGGGTCCGGCCGGAGTCGAACTCACGATCTCCTGCATAACAAACTGAGCCACCGGCGAGCGGTTGTTCCTTCTAGCGATGCAGAAAAGATGTCTTCAGTTGTAAGGCTAAGGATGGGATTTACTGTTAAGCCAGCTTATAGCCCCCGCGGCTAAAACGATGAAACATACCGTTTGTCGTCCAGCAGCGTGGTTTTCATGATCAGTGAGCCTCATGTTGGTTTATGTAAAAGGAGGAATCCGGAACCTGGAACGCGTTTTTTCCCTTACTGACACTTTGTCAGTTCTCATTTATGTACTTGCAAAAACAAAACAAACCGTGCACGAAAAACCAAAATTAATTAACAAGTAAATAAATAAATAATGCGAAATAACGGCAAACTGCTTTATGCAACATGATTTAAAGCGGTGCAAGTTTTAGGATGGTAAAAGTGTAGACAGAAAGAAATGTCTATCGTGATTTGTTCACATCATAGATACACTTTCAATTTCAATACTTTGATTTCAAAACTTGTTTTTAGACCTTTTTTTTTAACCGGTTGAGTAGGGATCCAGACAGACAATTTTTAATTAATAATTAAAGATCACCTCTTGCCGACGACTCTGCGGTTAACTATCAACTTTCCATTGCATGAGAACCAGAACCCGGAGTGCGCAAAGATCCCAAGTCTTACCATGTAGATACGGGAAACAGAAGGTGAGCGAAACAAACATCATTTCATAGTGTTTTCACTGATTAGTAACAAGTCATGTTTTAGAAAGGGGCCAGTATAGATTCCGAAAAACAGTGTTAATCGCACCCGTGACCTTTCATGACCTTTCTAGTCGCAAAGTAAACGCGCTTGACACTGTCCTATAACCGGGCACCGTGACACAATCCGGGCTGCAGGTCTAAAACACGGGTCACTTTTGACGTGTTACTCGTTGCAGGCCATTATTTTACCTTTGGAAAGTAACCCAAAACCCTAATTGATTTGGATAACCCTAGACCTAAACTTGGCTTTTAGGCCTAGGGCTTAGACAAATTGAGGTTTTGGGTTACTTTCGAAAAGGTAAAACAATGACATGCAAGTATGAGTGACCCGTCAAACTGAAAGTGACCTTTGTTTTAGACCCCACCCAATCTTGGTCATAAATTTCGGGGACACTTGATGCCACACATAAGTTCACCCCTTCCCCCCTTTTCGAAGTTGTAGGGAAAAAAAACTATTGACTTTTCTCATGACTGCCCAAAGTTATAGCGCGATCAATGAAAAGGGGGAAGGGGTTGTGTTTTGGATTGGTGTCACCATCTTTTTGGCTGGGATTGTAGCTAGGCAACTAGACGTCATAGCGGACCGAAGTAGGGATTAGCATGCATTTAATTTCATAACTTACAGTTAAAGTTACCACTTAATAGCACTTTAAATAAAAATGTAATACCATCAAGGCCAGGCGAAACAATCAAGCATTTCTTCTTTCAAATTTGCAGTGAAATGGTTTTCCGACATGTGTGACTAGGTCAAACATGTTCACTTACTTAAATGCTCGGCTGAACCTCTTTCTGATGATTTAGATCCAGAAGCAAAGACAAATACGATAGACAGACATTACAAAACTTAAGTGAGTAGAAACGTGACAATCGTCTTTAGAAGTTTAGCGGTTATGAGCAAAAAGCGTAATGCGGGCTCATTTCATCATATGTTTTCCTCTTTCGTTTACGGCGTTCTTGTGATGCCGGACGACAAATACGGTTCATGATAGCCGCGGGGCCGGCTTTAACTGGCTTAGCAATAAAGCCCATGTATCCCTCTAAGAAGACATCGTTTTGACGTCGATAGACTTAACAGCAGCAACGAGAATGATGCCGTGAAAGGTGTAATAATTATAAGATTGTTTTGATCATTGGAAAGCCATGCCATTTTGCAAATTTTATGCAAATTCAACGCGGAAAAAACAGTTTTCGAAGTGACTTGTACTGAATATTCACTACTTTTAATTCCGAAAAACACCTAAACCTGTAACTCAATCTTAACTCAAACTTAACTCAAACTTAACTCAAACTCAACTCAAACTCAACTCAACTCGTAACTCGATGAATAGCCGATCCCCATGCCAAGACAGATGACTATCAATCAATAATTAGACCAAGATATTTAACATGAAAAGAATAGTCCAGCGGTTGGCCAGCTAAAACTATAGAACTATAGGCGGATGAAGGTTAAAGTTTAATTTCTTCCTGGGTTGGAACATTATAATTATATATTTAGTTTTACTCAAATTTAATGTTAGCTTATTTGCACAAAGCCAGTCATATATCTTGGGAAGTTCACTATTGATATGATCGATCCGGATCTGAAACTATCAAGATCTTTCCCACATGCAGGGAGTGAAGTGTCATCAGCAAAGAGGCGTATAGAAAAATAGGAGGTAGCAGTAATACAAACCATTAATGTAGATCAGAAATAGTATTGGGCCAAGAACGGACCTTTGCAGAACACCCAAATTGATAGCTTGAATATCTGAGAAAACTCCGTTCACATAAACCCTGTCTTCTATGCTGAAGGTAAGATTTATACCACGTATTTTCAATTCCTACGACACCAGAATGAGACAATGTAGATAAGAGAATAGAGTGATTCAAAGGCTAAGGTCTAAGAAGAGTGTTACGGCGAATTCTCCATTATCAAAGCATTTAGTAAGTTGTTCAATTAGGTCAACTAAGCAGTCAGTGGTATTAATTCCGGATCTAAAACCCCATGATACTGATTACGCGCAAATAGATTATGAAAAGAAATATGAAACATCAGTTGATTAAGCACACCATTGTTTCTCAATGAACCAGTGTGTTCAACGACAACAAAATAAATCGTGAAAGAAAAAAAACTAACATAGACGTTACAATAGAAATCAAAATATTTCAAAAACAAGCCAGTCAAACTTGTTTGTGCATTTCTTTCCTATTTCTTAAAAATGAACTGAGAATAAGTCTTAATGTACAGTCAGATTCAATTCGTGGTAAAGTTTTTAAATAGTTCCTGCATGTTTTTATTGGTTTTAACGCCCCCCTTTTTACATTCTGACTTTCTGCATGTTTCTATTGTTTTTAACACCCCCGTTTTTCCAATAGATTTCACACTTTTACATATTTTTACACCATTGTTTCTCTCTCTTTTAATATTTTATTCTCATACTTACTTAATAATGACCGAAGCACGGTCGAAACGTCGTTTTTTACCGTTAATCTTTACCGTAAAATGTTTCCTTTCGTTACTGCTAAAGTAGTGCAAGAGTACTCTTTACGGCCTGCCTGCCACTAAACTTCTGAAACTCCAGAGTGTTCAAAACACGGCCGTCAGGCTTACTTGTAAGGTAAATCTTTCGATCATATTTCACTAATTTTAAGAAGACTCCACTGGCTACCTATCAAATACCGCATCAAGTTCAAGATCCTACTTATTACCTACAAAGCTATTCATGGACTTGCACCAGCGTATCTCAGCGAACGTATTACCCACAAGACTGTATCTTGATATAGTCTAAGATCGTTTAGTGAATTTTTATTCCAACCACCTGCACCCAGAGCAAAAACTCTACGCACACTTGGTGATCGTAGTTTTACTGCAGCTGCGCCAGCGTTCTGCAATAAATTACCTAATGCAGTCCGCTGTTCAAATAGTTCACAGTCTTTTAAAAGACGACTTAAAAAGTCACCATTCCCAAAAGGCATATGAACTTAAATAGAATATAATTAGTTACTGATCAGTTGTAATTTTCATCAGTGTAATTTTATTGCTATAATTGTTACTTTATTCATACTTACATCACTTTATCATATTTATATTGTAAACTAGATATCTTAGATTTGTGTCGTATGATTCGCGCGCTATAGAAAAATTAAGATATTTATTTATTTATTTTAGTGTTCGTAACCCCAAGAACCTAACTTGATCCTATACTTCTATTGTAGGAAAGAACTATATCTTCATCGTTTGCGAGGATTCGTCATCTCAAGCATCTACGCTCTCTTCTTCACCAGCACACCAATTGCAGGGTTAATTTCAGTCCTCGCTCTTCTTTTCTCGGGAATTGAACTGAAATCATTTCAAGTTTTCGCATTGATGTCTGCCCTAGCTAATCTGAAAATGATATCGACGATATTCATCGGAGAATCGTTACGTTTTATTGTGGAAGGAAAAACCGCTCTTGCAAGAGTGCAAAATTTACTTGATAACATTTCTGATACATCAACGTTTCAAAAACACGAAAGAAATCCCTTTGCACTTGGAGTTTTCTTCAAGGGAAGGAGGTACAACCCTCGTCCTGTGAGAATTGAGAGCTTTAGAAATGACAAACCAGTTCTGTTTTCTGTTCGAAGACTCGATGACAATTCTCCAAAAAGTCAACCACAGGTTATCCTTAGCAGAGTATCATGTTGCTGGAGCGATACGTTTGATTGCCCTTCCTTGAAGGACGTCACCTTGAAAGTTGCTAATGGACAACTTGTAGGCATAACAGGTCCCGTTGGAAGCGGAAAGACATCTTTGCTAATGGCTATATTAGGGGAACTTCCATTATCCTCTGGACATTTATCCTGCATCGGTAAGATTGCATATCTTTCCCAAGTTCCTTGGGTATTTTCTGGTACCATGCGAGAGAACATTTTGTTTGGAAAGGATTTTGAGGAGAAAACGTACAACGCGATTATTCGAGTGTGTGACTTGAAAATCGACTTAGATAGCTTTCCAAAAGGAGACCTGACTGAAGTTGGACAGCGTGGAGTTATACTAAGTGGTGGCCAGCGTGTACGCATTAGCCTGGCACGCATGATTTATTCCGATGCTGACATCTACCTGCTGGATGATCCACTGAGTGCCGTGGATGCTAAGGTCGGCAAACATTTGTTTGATAGATGTATCAAAGAATTTTTAGCGGGGCGAATCCGGATTCTTGTCACCCATCATTTGCAATTCCTCAAACAAACAGATTATGTTGTCGTGCTTGAGAATGGAATTGTTGCCCAGGAATGCAAATGCATTGAAATGCAAATACAGAAGAATGGTGTTTTTTCTGGTACAACTCAGGAGCGAGGAACATGCACAGAGTGGAATTCGCTGGCACAGTCTCTTGGAACATTTGAAGGGTCAAGTGACAAGCCTGTTGCTGTTGAAAGGAAGGACGAGAGAATTGATCTCAATGATGCAGAAGAGGACAGAGTGGTTGGATCTGTGAAATGGTGGCGATACTGGAGATATTTTCGAGCTGCGCTTCCAGTTGAAATGTTGGTTGGCCTTTTTGCCTTTTTTGTGATAGTCCAAGGTAAGTGGTAAGTAGGGTAAGTAGTGATTTAGTGATGTTTTTACTCAAATGAAACTTACGCTGTTAATGTTAAAGGTTGAATTAAAATTCAGGTTAATTTAGTTTCAACCTTAGGTTGATCGATTTTTTTCAACCTAGGTCAAATTCTTTCAAAACTACAATAGGTTATTGTGAACTGTCTAAAAAAGGGTTTTCCCTTTTTTGGGGGATACAATTAAAAAAATGAGGCCTGGATTTTTAGGAGGGGGGGGGGAGTAAAAAAAGAAAACACCTTTCTCCACCTTTCTCTAGTCTTCGTTTCCTCTTCCTATTACCGTCTCTCCCTTTCCTTCCCCTTTACTGTCCTTTCTTACTACTAACCGACTGTGCCACTTACCTTGAAGCTTCCACAACATTCCACACTGCTCCGAGGATTCGAGCCCTCGAAACCCTGAAACCCTGTTGAAGCTATTTCCAAGCCTTCACGACAACCACCATTTCGCAAATGGAGAAACCGCTTGTAAAAAAAAAAGATGACCATTCACAGAACAATTGCCAAAATGCCGTATGAAGTGGTTTTCGGAATCTCTCGGAGAAAAGAAATCAAAAAGCCACAAATGAGTGGACAACTTACAGCTACATCAAATACAGAGCAGGAGAATGGTCAATAATTTGAAAAAGTGGATGAACCAGACATTGAAGGAGAGCTGTGTCTGACCGCGGACTGCAGACTAACCCTAAATCACAGTTATTGAAAGCTAACCGCTCAAAAATGGGTCCTGAGACCTAAATACTGTTTATAACCACTATTTGAAATGGGTGCCTCGCCTTAAATATTGCTTATCAGCACTATTTGTAGGCAGCCAGAAGTCTGCCTTTTGCAGTTATCATATACACCACACCAGAAAGGGAAGAAGAAAAAGAAGAAATTCGAACTTCAGGATTATGTGACGCTAAAAATTAATAAAATGGAAAAGGAAACCCCCCTTCATCCAAATGTGCTACTTGCTAATAGTTGGTGAGTTTTTCTTGATGTTTCCTACTATCAATTTCAATGTAGTTTAAAATGAAATGACCTAGGTTGAAATTAAAATTGAACTGAATTTAAATTTAACTGTAACATTAACACACACGATAATCTAGATTCTTTATACTTTTCACTGTTTTTGTCTTTTATTGAATATGCTCGAGCTCCACTGTGTGCGTCTGAAGGGACACAGTTTCTACTGACGCAAAGAAATCTGATGCATTGCAGTAGACTGCAAGAATTAAACATCACTTAGAAGCATTTTTTTTCATTGCCTTTTAAGTTCCACTTAATTCATGACCAATCTTACTTAATGTTTTGCCCTTTCTATCAGGCAGACCATATTACACTTCAGTGCAGAATCACTGGTGACAGAGTTTTATCTTTCCCCTTATCAACAGGTTAGATGTTGATGAAATCCCTTATTCACTAATAATTGTGTGTTGTTGTCCATTTTTGCAATGTCTAGTATCGTGGACAGCACCCTATTGGTGGCTTTCAAGAATGACAGAGATGCCGTACGAACAACAAAAGAGCCACGCAACTCTTCTGGTTTACGGAGCAATTGTAACGATCTCTTTCTTTCTCTCGCTTGTGTCATCGTTTTGTTACTATCTCACGGCTCTTAAGGCTTCTGAAAACCTTCATGGTGCGATGACAGAGGCAATAATCAAAGCACCAGCGCTGTTCTTTGATACAAATCCAGTCGGTCGCATTTTGAATCGCTTCTCTAAAGACACTGGCTGCATGGATGATCTTCTTCCAGGACAATCCCTCTTTGCAATTCAATTGCTGTTGTTTGCGTTCAGCGGCAGTGTTCTTTCAGCTATTTCCAACGTATGGCTCTTCTTTGTTTGTACTCCTTTGATGTTGTTGTTCATTTTCTTGGGCAAGTTTTATTTGAGATCATCCCGCGAGATCAGGAGAATAGAAGCAATGACCTGCAGTCCTGTGTACTCCTGTATCGCGGATACTGTGGCTGGATTAGAAGTAATCCGGTCTTCTTCAATGGAAGAAGCATTTATTAAGCGACTTTATAGGTTGGTAGCTAAGTTTAAAGCATTGGCTTATGTAGGTTTTATTCTTTAACTAAAATATGTTCAATGGTCTTGTATCGCCATTGACAAGGGCACAAATCTAGCACTCTGAAGAACAAATAAAATCAAGAAAACATGAAGCTATACAATTGAACGGACATTTGAACTTGGATAACTATTAATGAAGGAATGGTTTATTTATTTTGATATCAGGTACCTCGACAAAAACAGTTCAGCATTGTTGATGTTAAAGGCCTCCGCACGATGGCTTTCGGTTTGCGGGAACACATTGGTTAATTTTCTTTTTCTAGCTGTGCCAGTTGCAGCTTTACTGGTGACACAAAGTCCAGGTATCTGAAATTTTTACGGTCCTTGTTAGTTAAAGTAAAATGAGCAAGTCATCACTGAGGCTATTTATCAGGATTATTTTCTCTTTTATGTAACATGATAATTTTCTCAAAGCTGTTTTGTAAGGTCTGTAGCTGTCTGTAAAACCTGACTGCAATAAAATTGTATTGAAAGTATGCTCTTATGTTATTTTGCTCTTTCTTGCAAACGTATCAAATGGGTTTTGAGAATGGTCTCTTTTGTACTGTTATCATGGTAAATCAGACCATAGTCAAGTGAGGCGCTGACATTTTCCTATATTACCTGAAATACCTACTCCTCTTTTCAGCTTTAGCAGGTATGACACTAACATACATCTTCCAGATGCTGGATATCACACAGTATGCCATCCGAATCGCATCAGATACAGAAAACCATATGACCTCAGTAGAAAGGGTGATGAATTACGCCAGCATCGAGTCGGAGCCTGGGTATAATACCGACACACTACCTCCTGAACAGTGGCCATACGAAGGAGGGTTGACTCTATGTGATTTGTCTTTGGCGTATTTAAAGGATGCTCCTAAAGTTTTGAACAACATTGACATCAGAATTGCTCCAAAGGAGAAAGTTGGTATCGCGGGTCGCACAGGAGCTGGGAAATCGTCTTTAGTGGCTGCTTTGTTTCGTATGCCTGAACCTGAAGGCAAGGTAGGATTGTTCTATATGTCCATAATATTCACTCGATGTATCAGTAAATTAAATGAAAGCTTTGACATCCATCTGGGTCACCCAAGAAGTGGTTCCAACTTATCTTGTGCATGACAGTCAAGAGATTTCATGCAAAAGATCTCCATGTATCTATGCAAAAATGAATCCTTTCGTTCTTGCTTGCAAAAGCGACTCGCTTTCTAACTGCCTCATGCATGTTCTAGCGACCGTTCAATGTATTACTATATAAGGTAAGAACAGTACAGTTTGGTCTTTTTACATCAGCATGTTTATTATATTTATCTTGCCATTTTTTTTTAGAATTCACAAATCCATGTAGGTATACATTGTATATTGTTTTAAATGGAAGTTACGAAGTGGGGAAAGTCCTGCGCAGTATTATTATTATTATTATTATTATTATTATTATTATTATTATTATCATCATTATTATTAGTACTCATTCTTTTCCTAAGGCCGGAGACTGCGACCCTTTTAGACAAAACATTGATGACGACTTCTGGTTGGTTTCGATCGACAAAGTCCGTGAATCATTCAGAACAATACACCTTATTCCAAAATGGCCGCCATTTAGATATTCTTTTGTTTTTATTGAAATTAGACTTTGATGCCTCGTTCAAGGCAAAATATTCTTTTGAATTTTCAGCTCAAGAACGAAGCATCAAGGGCTAACTTGAATAAAAACAAAAGAATATTTAAATGACGGCCATTTTGGAATAAAGTCTATAGTTGCTGCGAATCGTTAAAATAAGTCTGCATTATGACTGCGCACTTTAGATCATCATGTTTGATGCTGACCAAAAGAACCGCGGCCACCGGGGACAAGAATTTACAAGTAGTCATGTTTAATTCTGCTGGGAACCAAATGCCAAGGAGACCATAAATAATTTAGATTGGAACTGAAGAGATCCACCTAAGAGCTTGAACACTCACTCTATTTTGTTTCAGATTATCATCGATGGTTTAAACATCAAGGATCTCAATCTGCAAGCGTCTCGCAGAGCTATGACTGTAATACCTCAAGACCCTGTTCTTTTTAGCGGCAGCCTTAGGAGAAACTTAGATCCTTTTTCTTTGTATGAAGATCATGAGCTATGGAGAACTTTAGAAGAAGTGCAATTGAAAACTGTGATACAGCAGCTACCCGGCCAGCTTGAGTACAAGTTGCGAGAGTCTGGGAGCAACTTCAGCGTTGGTGAGCGTCAGCTGGTCTGCTTAGCGCGGGCCCTTTTACAGAAAAGCAAGATCATCATTCTTGACGAAGCCACTGCGAATGTGGATTACAAGACAGATCATTTGATACAAGAAGCTATACGAAAATCATTCAAAGATTCCACAGTGTTAACTATCGCTCATCGCTTGAATACCATCATGGACTATGACAAGGTGTTGGTTATAGATAAAGGACGAGTTGTGGAGTTTGACAAACCCGAAGTCTTGCTTGAGAATGACATGGGATATTACACACAATTGGTGAAGACTGGCAATATAAATGCATCTCAGTAGATTTCTGAACGACATATACGCAGCCATCACAATACAGAATGGGGCGTAACGGAAAGGCAAGGACATACCATCGGCAAAAATAACTAAAAAAGCCCTAATGGGGTCAAGCCTAGTAGCGAAGTTCCATAAATAAAAATCTTTTTAAATTAAATTATCAAGGATTTTATGACCATCACGATCATACGTGAACTAACAACGACAAGCAAAGCTTTCTAAAAAAGGGTAGCTAATTTCTCGCTGGTCCCGAGCACATTGTTGAGCGCAAATTTCCATTTTTTCACTTTTTAAGGTTTGATTTGTTTGCATCAAAACAACATGAACATGGTAATCATATTTTTTTTCAGTATAACAGATATAGTTATTTATGTGGAATTAATTTGTTAATAGCGGTTGATGAGTTTTAATATGATTCTTACGACGCAATCACGTGTCATATCGTCGTATTCCTCGTACTGTCGTTTTATTCAGTTTTCCGCTCAATATTGTTGATTTGTATCTTCCTGTCCCTCCCCCACCCTTGACAGTTGCATTTGTCTCAGGTCACAACCATAGTCTTAGGGACGCGATTGCGTGTTTATGACATAAATAAGGGCAAAATTCTCTTGTCACTGTCGAGGCACAACGAAAGCCAGTTGGGCAAACGGATTAAAAAGCACTTATTCGCTCGCATTTTAGAGCAAAACAAACAAACAAATCAACTTTTTCTTTATGTCCAAAAGAGTACAGATAATTGTTATTCAATTCCAATTGACAATAAAAATTCGATTTTCATTCCTGAACAAAGGAAGAACTGATTAAACCACCTTTCAAAATACGCATCATCCAGCACTTTAAATAACGCATCTGTAAAAATAAGAAACGGTTTAGTTCCCAAGGAAAGAATTGCCGGAGTAACTTCTTCCACTAAGTATGAGCTATTACTGGTATTCTGTTTTGTCGTTGTCGTTCTCCCTCCTACGTGATTTAGTTTTTCGTACATGTACTATCTGACTGTTTCTGGGATTACAATTTTAATTTCACACAGAGTTTGTTTATTTCGTTAACTTTATTGTGGGGTTGAGAGTTTGCTTTGTGAACATCTCCCCCTCATTTTACAGACTAACCATAACTGTTGTCTATGATTTTCCCTCAACTCACCATCCACACACACACTATTCCCCAAAACTATCTACTGATTAATGAATGTTTTAATTAGTAGAGAGAAACCCCTTCTTGTAAGGCGGATTCTTCTATAAACACCAACTAAGACAGCCACAAAGGTTACTAGGTTATCTGCTGCATCATGTATTCTTATTAAACAAAAAGCCGGAGTAACTTCTTCCACTAAGTATGAGCTATTACTGGTATTCTGTTTTGTCGTTGTCGTTCGCTCTCCTTTCGTTTCTGTTCTAGACATAGGTCCTCCAGGCATCGTGTAACCTTATCAGAGCTTCTAAAGATATGCCAAAAATTGCAATATAGAGAAAAAGGAGCTCCAAGCAAATTAAAAATAAACACTCATCTTTAAGTTTATATCCCTCCGATGCTTGACTTGAATAACTGCGTAGTCACCAGTGTGGACCACAGGTATCATGATATGTCAAACCAGCGGAAAATGCAAAAAGAAAACATCTTCCAAACGGCGGGTCTAAAACACAGGTCACATTCCACAGGTCACTCGTTGCAGGCCATTGTTTTACCTTTTTGAAAGTAGCCCAAAACCCTCAATATGGATAACCCTAGGCCTAAAAACCAACCTTAGGCCTAGGGTTAGCCAAATTGAGGGTTTTGGTTACTTTCCAAAAGGTAAAACAATGACCTGCAACGAGTGACCTGTGGAATGTGACGTGTATTTTAGACCCGCCGTCTTCCAAACCGTTTTCCACCTGAACACGAAAAGCGTTGACTGTGTAAAAACTATAGTTGATGTAGTATGGCCGTGTAGCCGCGTCGAGCCACAGAAAGCGCGCGAAAGATGAAACCTCGTTTATGTTTAGGTGAGCTAACCTGGGTAGAGCCTGCAATCCAATCGAAAACCAGTACCTGGTCTGCAGTCAACTTAGGAAAAATACAGCTGACCTCGGATAGCCTGTGTACAGCCTCCCACTCTCCGCAAAAAAAAAATCGGAGAGGAGCGTCTGTGATTTACCGTTGATAATCATGTTCAATACCACGTGATATTTCCTGGAATGTGTGGAAAATGATTTGATTGGTTATTACCTATCGATCATTACATCATTGAAACAACGAGTTTTGGTCGGCTTTTATTTTTATTTCTCCACATCAACACCGTGAGAACCACCGTGAGAAATTTTACGATGAGTTCGTGTGTATTTTGCGCACGATAAAAAAAAAAGGAATAAAAATCTTTTTGATGGTCAAAGAGATTTATTTTTTTTAAAGCACGAGCGGAATTGTTATCTATGGAGTGTAAAGTGGAAATCGATTCTACGTACATTTGTAGGAATTGTTGTCAGCGATAAAGAAACCGCCGAAAGCGCTCCTGACGAATCTTCACGAGGGGAATATATATAGCACTATTAACAGGTGTCAACAGCGGTATGGAGAACTGTCCAGAGGGAAGGAATTGTGACGGAGGGAAGAATATTTGGGACAATACGGAGGAAGTCACTTGCCATAGGCATGCATATGTAAAATGGGTTATAAGAAAGAGCATCTCGCTACCCTGGAACGCAAACACACTAGCCAACTTCTGTCGTTCCTCTAGTATGATTCATTTGTTTTCTGCAACACCATCTGGCGCAATTCCGCGATTAACGTTATGCATACTAATAAGGAATGTTGAGAAACTGATAAAATAAAATAACTCAGCAAAACGTGAATAACACTGAAGGTCTAAGAACTTCTTTCTATAGATATAAGAAAATGCACTGATTAGTTCAGTCGAGTCCTCTTTCTCATCTTCCCTGCAGCAGTAGAAACTAGTGTTTTAATTGAACATTAATCTTTGCCACAACTTACTTCCTGAAGGAAATGCACCAGTAAAGTCAAAATGCCCGCACTGCATGTCAATTACTGAAGAAGCTCAAGTCAACTCCATCAGATCAGAATACATGCCCTAGTTATACCTATATTGGTGACATTTCAAATACAAAGTACGAACTATGTCAGTTAGTTCTCAGGGGCGTAGCGTGAGATTTTGAAGGTGTGTGCACACGAAAAATTTTCGATTGCCAAAGGCTCCAAAGTAGGGGGGTCTGAAGGCGCGCTCCCCCCTGAAAATTCTGAAGTTTAGGGTCTCGGAAATGCCATTTCCAACTAATTTCAAAGGACATTTTAATAAATAAATGCGAAGGAAAATGCAGTAGATAATTGTTTAAGTGAAGTGACCAACTTGGAAGCTTTCTCTACTTTGGCCACTACGCACTGTTACATAAATATCTTTTAAGGGTATTTTTTTCCTTTCCTAAGTAGGCTATTCTCATAAAATCGGTTTTATTTCAAATTTTGGAATATTGTAACGTTGATGATACGTAGTGCAAAGTATAATGAACTTGTAAGTTCCGAACACCACGATCTCAAACTTTGTAGAATGATTTTGTTTATGACAACCTTTCAAAAATACGCGAGATCAGTATCATCGGAATTTCCCGAATATATAGAAAACAAAAGCATTTTACCTTCAGCGGCCCTGCATAACTGATAAGTCTAAATTAACCTTGGAAAATAACAAGGTAAAAGCTTACTCCCAAAAAATCGATTGCGAACTTGGTTTACCGGATCGGATCATGGTTGAGGTTTTCGCACAATACCCTAATAACACTATCTATACAAGGGCACCAACAAGCAAATTAATCCAAAAGTCTTTGAGAGACATTTCTAGACTCCTTGTAATGTATTAAGAGTCTCTAAAGAGATGTTTTTATCACCTAGGAGAATTTGATATTCAGAAATCTTTGCTGAAAATTGAAGTGTCCGAAAAGTTTAGGGAATGTTCATATCTTCATTTCGGAAATTGCTAGCTGAACGTTACTTTCTGAGAACTTTCCGGCGAACCATTTGCTCATCCGAAACTTGACCTGTCAAAAATGTCCCTTCCGAAAACGTTAGGGAATACTTTTCCCTGGTTGCGAATCTTTTAGCTGATGTTTTAATAAAGAAATCTATAGTTGTCTGGCAACGCAGAACCGAAATTCTTACAACAGCTTGACTCTCCCGAACACATATTTCACCGAAAATTGTCGTTGGGTGCCCCCGGACTATATTACGGACACAAATTGTTCATCATTCTTGTGAAATGTTCATAAACAACGATTATGCCGATAACAGTTAGCAAAATGTCGATGATATTCAATGCATTCCGGCTTGGAGCGATTGGCAAAGTGAGAATGCAGCATATTTAACTGAGCTAGCCCGGTTGGCCGAGATCTAAGTTAAATGGTAAAGCCAGGAAAGAAAAACAGTTTTGCGTCTACCAGCCAGCCCGGTTACCCGGGCAAACGATTTCTGAGTGCCTTACTCACCTTTCGGAGTAATTTGACGCATGGATTAGTGTTTTTTTCTATCATGGCATGATCACACACACTTAAACGTTGACACTGTTGAAATAGAGAATTTCATAACAGTTTAGCGGAAGCGCCCCTTCCGCTTTCTTGTTGTTGCTGATATTTGTTTTTCACACGACACACCGTGTCTATTAATTTATTCCAAGCCGGACTGGCTCTCATCGTGTTGGGCTGAGACTCAATACGAGCGACTAACAGAGCTGGAGTGTGATCGGACCATAATTACTATGCCTATAGCAATATCACAATCAGAAGCATCGGTTACTGAGGTATGCTGTTAGATATTATGCGAGAAAACCTTAATTATCCTTTTTATTGACCATCACCCATTGAGGAATTTGTTCGTTTTGTTTCTCTGTCTGTTTTTTCTAAAATCATATCGGTAGATAACAGTTTGCACTCTGCAGGGGGTGTTATCTGTTCTCAGAAATGCTCTCTAACAGGTCCTGCTTAAAAACTGGTCAGCAGTGTTTGCAATTGGGTTGGAAACTGGAACTAATTTGTTTGATTGACAGTGAAGTTGCATACGGTCAGTGATTCTTTTTGAGAAATTGTGTTTCTCGTCGTTTCAGCATTTTTAGCTGCTCTCTTTAAGAAATGAGGAGGCCTCGAATTGATTAATTTATATTTCATGTGGCAAGTAACTAGCTC
>NC_090879.1:39073545-39113545 GCF_036669935.1 Montipora foliosa
GTGTTGTAAAGTAACTTTCAATGTAATCCTCTAATTTATCATAAATATTCATTGCGAATTGAAGCGTAAAATATATGCATTATAACAAAAACAAAAGACATATTGACAACAAACCTGAAGACCGCGTTCTGTAGTAAGCCTTTTTAGGTGCTCTTTTGCCGGTTTCTTGGCCGTAAAAAAAACTTAAACAGCCGCCACGCTTCCCGTGTAAATTTTTCCTCATCAAAGAATACTAAAAGAAGCACGGTGAAAAGGCCTATCTTCGAAATTCTTACTTGGAACAAAATCTGCCATTGATTCGTCCGCCATCTTGAAAACAGGATTTCCCAGTCGTCTCTCTCCTTTCCGCCTTCACATCACCCCCCACTCTCGCCCCCGCGCATTCCTCATTGATAATCAATGAGACCATAAGAGACGACTGTGGACGAGTCAGGGGGTATACGTCCCCTTTTTTCCAAAGTGTTTTTGGGTTTTTGTATCCGACGATGTCGCACTAATTTACTGTGAATTGGTTTGTCTCTGAGGACACACCTCTGTGTTATGAGGAAAGGTGAGCAATATTTATTTTATCAGTGTTCCTACAAAAAAACCGGCGTATGAGGTCTTTGCCTGACCTAACAGCCTGTCTGGCGTGCCAATGAAAATGCTGGAAATCTGATATGAGTATTTCAGTTCAATAATTATTATTATTATTAATGGACTGAAAGGAAAGGTTGTGAGAACACTTTGTGTGTCGTTCATCACCTTCTTTTGGTCGGATGTGATGGTGAGATGGGAAAAGGGATTATCACGCATATGCTTGCCGTGTTTGTAGATCATGGTATAATGGCTCATAACCCATGATGGCTTAGCCAATCAAAACTCTCGAATTGCATTATCCAATAATCCAGTTTAATAATGTGATATACACAACTTGTTCTGAGAGCCATTTCAACTATCGCGGACCGATCATACATGCGTCAAGAAAGGGGACAGGGTCTGCTTTAGCTATGCAAATGCATAGCTTGCATAGCTTAGCTATGCAAGTGCGTGACTGTGGGGAAACGTGTAAATTTGGTACGCTGGAATGAAAAAAAAGAATAAAGTACTACAGCCGTCACTTTATTTTCAACTTTGATAGGTTGAGGTACTAACAGTGCAAAGGTCTGCCGACTCTACTGGGTGGGACGTCACCTACAAACGAATTGACGGCGAGAGCACTGACGTGGAACATAAAGTACAAGCCACTTTTGTCATTCTTGGCGCCGGTGCAATAGGTTCTACAAAGGTACTTTTGCGCTCTAAGGCAAATGGGCTTAATGTATCCAATCAGCTCGGAAAGCGGTTTTCCACCAATGGCGATGTGGTAGCATCCAGTTTCTGGGGTAAAGATGTCGTAAACGCAATCGGCATTCCTTTTGAGACCGCCCCAGGGGTCGATCATCCACCGGGTCCAACAATAACCACTATAGCAGATTTTCGTCCCTTCACCCCAGGGAATTTTGACAAGCACCATGTTGTCCAAGATTTTGGAATCCCTGTTGGCTTGGCTTCTCCTTACATCATTGGCTTGGCTGTAAAGGCACTGTTTTCTGGCGATGAGCAGTATCCTGATCTTGGGGATATCGACAAATTTTACAAGGTAATACGTTTATGAGCACTTTTCTTTTTCATTGATTGGTTATTGACTGACAGATTTTTGCGAACGAGTTTAAAAAGAAATCATTGTTATAGCCCACTTTCGATATATTAAAATTCATTCCTAAACAAAAGGCATCATCTCGAGGCTCTGGGGAATAAATGCAAGAATTTGTAAGTTATTCCCCATAACCTCAAGATAAGTCCTTGTGTTTGGGTCTGAATTTTAATATATCGAAAGTGGGCTATTGATGCACAAAGTGATTGCCTTTAAAAAAAACTAGCTGTACCCTTCTCGTTCTGGTAGGATTTGGAGCTAACGACTTCGCTGGCGATATTTAATGACATATTTTAATAGGCTCTATTTTTATTTTTATGGATTATTGTTCTTGAATTAAGTTGACTGACTGATAGATATTTCTCGTTGTCCAGGCGGTAAAGTCCGAGGCAGGCGACAAATCTCTGACTTTCCTTGGTATGAGTCATGATGACGCAAGAGGCGTCATTTCATATAACAATGGCATTTTTGATATCACTTGGGAAAAAGTGGGGTGTGAAAGCAATTTCTTCCAAGTAAATAGAAGGATGAAAGAAATGACTGACGGTCTTGGTGGCACTTATATACCGTATCCAAAGTGGGCCAAACCTCAGAAGCGAAGTGTTCTCACAGGACATCCTCTTGGTGGATGCTCAATGGGAGAATCGGGAAAAACAGCTGTGGTGAATCATGCTGGACAAGTGTTTGATGGTATGTGAAGTGTTAAGAGGGATTTGTCGAAAATTACCCTGTCTACTTCAGGTCCTTCGTAGATTTAAAGTTGAAAAGGACTCCTTAACTGTAAGAACGGAAAAAAAAAACTTTCTTCCAGAGAATTCCCTGTATTATTTTGGTAACTTAATACGTAATGGGAAGAAATACTACTATGTTTTTGATTAAGCCGACTGACTATCCTTGAGTAAAACTTGAGTTCACGAGTTGAGAAGTCCTCGATTATGCGACGCGTTCTTTCCAAGGTGCTTTTCTCATATTTGTAATATACTAGCAACGAATAAAGAAAATAGTAAACAGGGCCAGTTTCAAAGGAAACCGTGGAGGAAGGTCGGTAGGATTGTGAAGCGCCGAAATTTGATGTTGAGTTCGCAAAAGTAATTTGAACGCAATAACTTGTTCATTGATTACAATGCTAACAGAAAAAGGAGGACTTAAGAGTGACGAAAGATGGTAAGGAATGTCGTATTTCGAAGTGTTCTGTACTGCACTTAGAGACAATCTCTTTGTTTATGAAATCCTATTTTAAAACACGTTTCGACAGTAAAGTTTTGCTCTTGAGAAAACAGATTCTCCTCAAATAACTCTTACTTTACGCAACTTAAAATCAATGCATTTTGGTTGAAATGGCTCAAATTATGAAAAAGAGCCTTTCATTGTAAGTCACAATTTCCAGGAATTTTTGGTGATACATTTGATCGCGTCGCACTGTCATCTTGACAGGTGAAAATTGGTTTGCCGAGAAATCTGAACTGACTTTCCGCAGGGAACTGAGGTTCCGGTTCCGGGCTCGTGACACCAGAGGTCTTTTCTCGGTCCTGGGTCACTACGTCCCACCCACATAGCACTCTCTAAGACCTTTTGAAAAAAATTCCTCGGGCACCTAGGGTATTTGTTATGTGTTCTTGGTTGAATAAACGTGATCTCGTTGGTTGGTTTCGAAAGACTGCGTTAAGGTTAGCAAGCTCACCTTTTTGTCGCGACTTTCAGTGAGTTAATTCTCATTTGTTCCCGTGAAGGATTCGATGAATTGAATAAATGCATATATAGCAGTTTTATGAGACAATTTGTGTGAAATTTATTTGCTCGTGTCTGGCCAATTTTTATGTGCAAAAAGCTGGTGTGTTAGCTTTGTGGCAAATTCCTGCCTCTTAGTCATTGAGCGCCATTGAAGAACGATCAGGCAACTTCTCCTTGTTTCTGCTTTATCTCTGCTGTCCAAAGGCATTGCTGACCATATAAACATTTGTTGTGCTATCTACAACATAAAAAAATGTATTTGCCCAAGAGAAAATGAGGGGACAGAGAGGGAGGCTCAAGGCGTTGGCCGGGATATGTTATGTCCACGAAAGTTATTTTTAGATGAGAGGAAGTCTTTGTTCTAGCGGAAGTTTGTCTTCTGAGACGTCCGCATGCAGTCTTGCCTCGCTCTCAGGTTCTTAGTGAAAAGAGAAAATGATGGCGCACGTGGAAGGCTGATGAATATATATTTTCTTTCAAACATCCGACCGAGGTTGGCCTGCATGCGGACGTCTCGGAAGACTTCCGCTCGTCTAAAAATAACTTTCGTGGACATGACATATCCCAAGGGCTGGACCGGGAGCCTCCTTCTCTGTCCCCTCATTTTCTCTTGATTTGCCATAAAATTGTCACTAAAATTGATTGTGTGGACGCGGGGCTTTAAGCAATTAGGGAACTAAGATCAACGACGGCGACGTCGAAAACGTCACCTCAAAAACAACTTTGCTCTGTCATTCACTGTCTTTGACAATCATTCCATCAAGTTGGATGTGGACGAAGTATCCTAAAAGTCGATTGGTACGAGCGTTTTTAGAGTCGTTATGCCGAGTACCACAAAATTGTGCTCAAATCCGTGCTGCACGATTCTTTATTCTCTTTTAACCAATAATTGTTTTGTGGCGTTATTGTTGCCGTTGCCGAATATCTGATCTTTTTACCTGTTCATCCGACGCGTACGTTCATTAATGTAACACTAGATTTTCTGATGTTGGCAACTTGTTAATAAATCAAGACTGAGTATTCGACTTAATTCGCTTTCCATTTTCGGAGCTAAGTTATGGAATTGCCTGAAGCCTGACTTGCGTAAACTTAGGGAAAAAAACTTTCAAAAACACAATTCACCAATTTTTACTTGCGATTCTTGGTGATGAGGATCATTTGTTAGATATCTCAAAGTTCATCTAAAAAAAATTACAAGTTATCATCAATCACACTCTAGCTATCATTATTACTTTCTTGTGTTTTGTGTACGTCCTCTTCTAGCTTATTGCTCTATGTAAATGCTAGCTCTCTGTGAATGTATGTGTATACCTATTATATTATTTATTTACCTGATTTACTCTTGATCTATTTTGCTAAATTTGATTGTAAGTTACACAGCCCGCCTCGATTAGCTTTACTATATGCGGATTGTGTATTTCTTCAATTTGTTAAATTTAAAATAAATTCTTGAAATAAGATGATGATGATGATACATCGTCTCTTATAGACACCTGAAAAGTAAACTTGACAGAATTGCCTCTTAGGAGAAATAACTTCTAGGGGTAATTGTGTAATCTTAATTCTTTCAGGAAATACTGATAATCTCCTGGACGGACTGATGGTTGTTGACGGATCCATTGTCCCTAGACCTGTGGGTGTTAATCCCACACTGACCATAGGGATGCTAGCAGAGCGATGCATTCGGCTTCTTGCCGAAAGGCAGGGTTGGACCATCGACTACGACACCTTCACTCCTTTAGGTGCGGCAAAATAGTTTGACTTTTGGTCCCCCAGATGTGAAATAAGTCTGTTTAGAGTTTCAAAAATCGTGCACCTGCGTGCATCTGGATAAAACCAAGCATGAATTGCTGGCGATGCAAGAAATGTTGAATGCAAATTCGCAGACTATTTCTCTTCCGATGCACACATGCATGTGTTTTTTGAAACTCAGTTTATTTATCACTGATATCCTAAAAAAGGCAACTTTTTTGTCTATAGTCTCTTGCCGCAACTTAGCCAGATTTTGAAGCTGACCTGGTAGCTGAATTCGTCGTTAATTTGAGTGTGAAGTTAGCTCAGGGTAGAGACCTGAAATAACTGAAATGTGAAAAGTCATCTCGTGACAAGGAAATAAAGGAGAGGTGGTATTATACTGTCTTTCGTCTTAAGCGTCCTCTGGTATAAATACGGCCATTCTTTCACATGGCAAGCTATCCAATCAGAATCAAAAGAAGTCTTATTCAGCTTCTTATTGGATTATCAGAAGGTGTCGATGATTGGGTGGTCGGAACAAGAACTTCATTGGATACAATTGTCATTACTAGCTGAGATCTGGAAAGACGCATAGACCACTTTCATAAATGGCGACGACCTTTACATTCTTTTGTATTTATGTTAAAGTAATTTTCAAAGAAGTATTTTTTTTTAATTCGCTGGTCGTAGCGAGACTAGAAAGGCTTATTAGCATTAAAACAGAAAAATGCTTTATTTGGCCGCCATTATGAGAGTCTATGGCATAACTCGACATAATGAAACACAAAGGTATTTGGAAAAACTGAATTGTTTGAATTTTTTTTTTCAGTTTACTAAGTCTACTCCAGGATCGCCGGTCAGGAAAGGATTGATGGATTCAGACCTGCATTGTTAAAGTCATTTGAGAACTTTACCGCTCAGAGAACGAGCATTGCATCGAAAATAAATAAATAAAATAAATAAAATCGCTAAGACTCTTTAGCTGCTGTTGATTGCAGACCTTTTCCGGAGAGAATATTTTTCAAGCTTACACAACTCTTTTTGTTTTGTTAACATTTTCCAATTACAAAGTAATATTTGCAGGAGGTAACTGATCTAACGCTTCTTTGTTTTTTGTTTGCTTTTTCTCATAAGTTCCACTTGGTTCTAATTCCATTTTGGAATTTAGAACATAATAGTTGTTCTTTTTCTTTGGTTGTATGTGTAATTTGGATAGCTTGGTAAAGTTTTGATCCAATGGTCCAGCGAGCGTATCAAATCAATTTCGTATAATAGCTTTTAACGCAGTTAATCTTTGCTTTTTGCGTGTAATCAGTGAATAGATTTAGTTTGTTTTTTCGTCAGTCTCTGCTACTTGCACAAGGCTTAGGACCACAGCTGCTAGCTGTGTAAGAGGATGTGGTCTTGTTGCTGTTAGATTAAAAACAGGGACGGAGAAGTTCGGCAAAGGTATATCAAGTACCTACATTTTTGTAAGTTGCCAAGGGTGTTGTCCGTACTCATTGATATCTACGTAATAACCTGAGCTTGTTTTTGTGAAATACTAACTTTTAATAATCAAAGTTGTCTAAAAGAAGGGTCATTAAAACTTCGGAATTTGAAGTCGTTCTTTGTTCTTAGGGGTCTGATTATCGTGTAGTGCTCGATGATTCGTCTCGGGGACGAGGGAGGCTTCAAACGATGCCAAAGGCCTTTTTAATTTTCTCTGCTTTAGACGTTTTAGCAGAAACCTTTCCAAGAGTTTTTCCCTTTCAACTCCGGCTCTGTTGTGAACTGAAACGTGATCTGAATGTATGATTCCTAGATTGAGTATGCTCTTGTTTTAAGATCGCATCTTGACGTTTAGATTTTGCTCTTATCATCTGTCAGTAAATTCAGAGGTAAATTCTTCGTTTCTTTCAAAATAGAAGTAATATACTTCGCCTCAATTTCGATCGCTGGCTTTGGAGCAATATATATTTGGAGAGAGGTCAATCCCGCCACCAGAGCCTAGAATCGTATGTCTGCGCATGATCAGAGACTGTAAACTCTTTTGGAGTCTTGAAGCAAGCAACCGTGGACAAGCTTCCTGTCGGTGTACGTTAAATCAGTGACTTGATCTGATCGGCGCAATTACAAGTTTAGAAGAGCCGATACAACGTAGATTTGATTTTAGTGGTGTACTATATTTCGGCTGGCCGAACCAGCCTTCTTCACGGACAATTGAGAGTTTACATTGGATTGCTTCTATATATGAAGTACTGATGGATGTTGACGTAATACTGGGAAAAATGTGACAAAATATCGTAGTTACGACAAATTTGAATTCAAATATTAAGAGCAACAGACAAATAACGGAAGTGACTGTAGATAATAAACTGAAATCTAATGTTTCTTTTGGCATGCCCAAAAGAGATGAGCTCCGGGGGTCCCAAGTGGCGAGAGGTTAAGGCTGACATAAACTGCTTTTTATTTGTTGTCTTTAAAGTGCTACACGGTATTCAAGTTGTTCGCGAACGAACATTGCATATAAATTTTCGGCGAAAAACGCTCATTGATTCCCGCGAGAATATTTTCCAAATAGGCATGGCAGGCAGGATGGCGAGAGCTGTCAATCTCACTGGAGTTCCAAAACGCAATATGAAATCATTGCAGTCTCTTTTTCCGCTATAACAAACACCATTGTTTCTCACGCCTTGCCCTAATATTTCACAGCTGCGCCTGTTTTCTTTTGAAAATCCATTCAAACCTTAATTAATGTTGGTGACCGTCATTTTTTCCATCAGATATTGCTTAAATATAGGCGTTTAATGCATTATTGAAAAAACTCCCTGAAGAAGTCTACGGTAGCTAGACGAAACGCGTCGGAGAATAAACAAGTTTTACAGATACAGTTCGCAGAGTGCTGCTCAGTAGTTTATTTTTTTCATTTTTTTTTTTTCATATTTTTAAAATTGTCTAACATACGTGTAAGTAAATCAATTAAATTGATCACAAATAAATTGCAAGTAAGTTTAAAAGATTCTCTGAAATATATCTCTAATTTTCGTTTAAAAATACTACCGGTAAATTATCTTTAAGTATATTCTAGTTTGTTCAATTTGTCTAGAACTTATAATATTGCAATGACCTCACTGATTGCATTACAGACTGCATTTTTGGAAAGATGCCGCGACAGCCATTGCTGTCTTTTCCAAATGTACTTCTTGTAGATTTACCAGTAATGCTACTACCACTCCTTTTGGGGGCTGAGTTCCAGCTGTCGGTCGTATGAGAAGAAAGCTGCTGCATCCAATTGCTGCTCCTACAAAAACGAATGTATCAGTGAGAAAGGGTTCCCATGCTGACCTATTTCGTCCTTTGGATTGCTGAGGACTCTAAACTCTTTTGACCAGCATGGAGGAGAGGGGTGGGGGATACTCTCTGACGAGATCGTATTATCCTGCGTAAAAAACCCATAAATTAATGCTCAGAAAAAAATGAAAATGACTATTACTTCTCTTAATTCTCCTTTGAAACGTGGAATAATCAAACAGGGGTCAAAACTGCAGGTCTAAAAAGTGGCCACAAAATTAGTTATACAAACTTCATGGTACTTGTACGGTCACTTCTTTATACTAAATACAATATGAGCGACCGTATTGTATCGGATATACAATGTGGAGCCGAAGGCGAGAAATTTTACATCCGATACAATACGGGCGCGAATATTGTATTGTGCTTATGAAATGTCAGCATTTAAGTGTTAATGTACACTTGGTATTTTTGGTGAATCAAGACATTTTAACCGTGAAAATTGAAAAAAACATTTACGTAAATGAAGAGAAAGCTGTATCAGAAATACAGATATTGATTAATAAAACATTTCTTTTGTTTTCCCATCATGAATTATTAATGAGTTTCATAAGTACTGTTTAAAAAACGAGCAGCAGTGTTTCATCGGGGTTTAAAAACACTCGGCTACTGTTTTTAGACCCGATAAAACACGTACTGCGAATTTTTTTAACAGCTTCAAAGGCCCGTGCCTCTTTAGGGATTTTTCTAAACGTGATATGAATGCATTAAAAGTTAATTACATACAGACGGGAAAAGTGCTCCTTGTTCGGCTGCTGTTAAAGTTCACAAAGCTTTTCCTTGAAATGCCGCCCAAACGCGTGTTTCGAGAACCAAAAAATACGTAGGAAGAAAAAGATTACTTGGATAGTTGTGTTCCAAGGGTTACTCGGTATACCACAAAGTGGGCTTACAAGATTTTTGGCGAGTGGCAAAGTTCAAGGAGAAATAAAGACGCCAACTTGGAGGACAGAGGATTCAAAGTTGAAGTTGACAGTATTCAAAATTTAGAAATGAGTATTGTTGAGATGAGCGCTGAATCCTTGGATTTTTGGCTGACAAAGTTTGTCGCGGAGGTGTGCAAGGAGAACGGAGAGCGGTATCCCCCAAGAAGTTTGTACAGTATTTGCTGTGGATTACAGCGTTACTTGGAAGAGAGCAATGGACGCGACGCTATTAAATTTTTAAACAAAGATGAGGCAAGGTAAGGAAAAAGAATTTTGGAATCTAATATCAGGGGTAGAGAACTCGTTACTACATATTTGTGTTACATTTTAGATTGAGTACGTTTCGACGAGCTTTGGATGCAGAATTGAGGGAGTGTTGTAAAACATGTGTGCTGTGATGACTTGACTGTTGAACATTTTCCATGCCTTGTAAATTGTTACGCTACCTATCTAGAGAATATCAAATGCTTAGCAGAACACGTGCAAGCATTTTACTTTAAACCAAATCCTAATTCAGCAGTATTTGGCTATCAAAAATCACCTGTGGGTATTAATACTCTGAATAGGATTTTGCCCGATATGTTGTGCGTTCAAGCTGGTTTAAAGAGGAAAACGTCCCACTGTTTAAGGGTAACTTGCGCCACTCGGTTGTTTCAACATTCGGTAGATGAGAAGTCAATTCGGGAACGAACAGAACATCGGTCCAATGCGCTGTTTAATTATGAAAGGAATAGTGTTGAACAGGAAAGAAATGTCAGCAAAATTTTCGGTCCACCAGTCATCGGGGAAAATTATGACGAGAGTAACGAAAAGACCGAAGATGGTGAAGGTGAAGACATTTCGGGATTGGGGGATTTGGAGTGTGAAGTGAGCGATCGGTGGCACCCAACGAGAATATAGGTCAAAACCACTTAAACATAGCATTTTTAAACGTATTTTAGTATTTAAACGGTAGATATAGGTATATTTTTATTCCCTAAAAAGTTTTCATCTGTTCTAGTGATCCGAAAATTATAGGGATCAAAACTTACCTTTTCGAAACTCTCAGCCAGAATAAAGCTCCCGAAAATTCTAGGTGACCTTTTTGGGTTAAAAATTCGTTAAAAATGAGCAATTATACCATTTTTGAGATGTTCGAAAATCCTAGGACAGGCAGGCAAGCAAGAAATTTTACAATAAATGTTCCGAAAATTCTAGATCTCAAATCGTCTTCCGAACAGATATTTTTCGAAAACTGACGTTGGGTGCCCCTGAGCGATGAAGTTTTAAGTCGAATGCCCATTCCGAATGTTACTGAAACTACATGTAGTCAAGTCAAGTCAAATCAGACAACATTGGATAGTTGTGTCTTCAAATACTGCACAATTAATTTTGTGAACAATGGGAAATTGTAAGATAACGAATTTCTGTTCTAACAAAAATTTATCAGGAAAATAAACTTTTTTGTTTACTGTGGCTAATGTTTTTGTATACTGCCTTTTCGGGAATAATTTGGCATTATAATTAACGCGATCTTTATATAAAGATGTCTAGTCATCTTTATTTAAAGATCACTACTGATTCTTCATATAAAGATCACTAGTGATCTTTGTATATAAAGATCACGGTAATCATATTTTCATTAATAATTCAGTGATAATTTCATTGTTTATGTATTGTACCACGATTTCCCCCAAGACCGAAATCAAAATCCTCTCCGGGCTTTTCAGAATGATCACTCTATACCGGCTATAAAGATATATGCACGTGACTGATTTCTGTCATCTGAGAAGATAATAGGTTCATGAATTATTAATGACTTTTTGAAGACTCGCTATAACCTACATGTAGGAAAGCATTACTTTAAAATAACCTCCACAGCTTCATCATTGGGTACCGGTATATTAAGTTTGAGATTGATACTGTTGTCCTACATTTAGAACATTACTAGGGGATGGATGGCATTTTCCACTGCGTACATGTATCTACTTAGTTCAGAATATACTTACTGTAGAATACTACTAGGGGATGGGTGGTATTTTCCACTGCGTATCCAGCCTCTTAAGAGGTGCAGTTTCAAAATACCAGGGTATTCTGCAGTTATTCCTAGATCTTTTACAATTTTAAGACAATTCATGAAAATTATTTTATCATCCTTCATCCAGCACACATATGATATGGTCCTGGTCCACCAGAGCAGCCACTTGTGGTTAATAATTATATAAGAATCCGCAAAATAAGAGAAATAGCACACCATGGACTCATGTAGTGGATCTGGCCCTCACGAACCTGAATAATAATTTGTTTATTGTGATTTGCAATATGCAATATGAGGAGCAAGGGTGGCACAGTCGGTTAGTGCGCGGCCTTGGAGCAAGAGGTCCTGAGTTCAATCCCCGGATCTCACATCCTTGTTTCGACTTCTTTCCTTTCAATGTAGCCTAAGTAGCTTTAAATACCCTTAAAACAGAGCACTGATGGAAAGAGGGGGGTAAAATGAGCGCACCGTCGGCTTCCTGGGAGAGTAACTCTCTAGAGAGTAAAGGAATTTCCAAAATTAAATAACGTGTACCTATACCTTTACCTTTGCAATGGGTGTTGGAGGAATTAATTCTTTGCGCCACAGGTCTTAAAGCCAGAAAGAAAGCTAATTTGACAAACAAAACACGCCAAATATACAGAAAATTAACCTTGCGTAATTGTTTAAGCAGCTTCTTTTCCTTACCACTGTGAAGAATAGTTTCAAACTGATGATTACAAGCTCCAAATTGCTGTTTTTCTGGAACGACTGCCCAGCCTAATCCATAACCACCATTCTTATGCCCTTTGCCTTCTGTATTAGCCACAATTTTCCACATTTCAGTCACAGTTTCAAGTCGAAGAAATCCAGGAAGACTACCTTAAAACACACCAATGATCATGTTCATTAAAGTTAATATTCTACATGCAACTGATACTCAAATCAAATCCACCTTTGTTTCATCCCAGACACCAAGAAAATAAGGAACTACAAAATCATACAATCATCAATTTTTTTAACTCCAGGACTTTTAGAACTATAGTTCGAAATTTCCCTGGGTAGCCTAATAGATTTCATACCCCAACTTCCTATTTCCAGGTCAACTTCTGATACCAGTAACACTGCCAAAGAAGTGAGTAAATTTGGAAGAAATACAGAAAAAATAACTGATACTATTAATATACAAAAGAAGAAAGGAATTGGGTCACAATTGGGTCGTTAATAATAATAATAATAATAATAATAATAATATTATTATTATTATTATTATTAGGTATTATTATTATTATTATTATTAGGTATTATTATTATTATTATTATTATTATTAATCATAAAGTGTAGCAAACACTGCTAAAGAGTGCTCAATACACATTTGTGTAGAGCGGTGTATAGAATTAAATGACTAAATGAAAATACACAAGATTCCCTGCAACTCTGAGTTTCGTGCGTATGCACTCATCAGGCAGATTTTTAAATGAAGAACAGACTTATTAGCTAGCTATATATCGCTAGCCATATGCTAGCCATAAAACATGCACTCTGGCTAGGAGCAGCTAAGCGCTAGGGCATTGTTCTCCCGTAATGCCCACGGGTCTATTATGGATTATGCAAATTAGTTCTTCTTCTTTAGAAGCATTCTGTTAGCCACATGATAAACAACTTAATAACCTCGTCCGTTCTGTTGTTACAGCAAAATCTCAAACCTTGACCTAGCTGTAGTTACCTGATACAGCAAGGCCTCAGTTTGAGATTTTGCTAAATGTAATTAATAACAACCTCACTCTCGGTTATTAAGTAGTTAATAAATTCATAGCGTCACAACATGTACAAAAGTCAAATAATTTCATTATGAATTGCAGATTCATTTGTGACAACTCTATGCAAGAATAAGCAGTTGCTAAAGAAGCCTGAAAAAAAAAATCAAGCACGGATTTTTCTAGGTTTCCTTTGCAATTCCTTAAGTTGCTCCTTCAACAAAAATCACAAGTCATATTGTTGAACTTGTTGCACCGGCATCCCAAGGTCACGGGTTCAAACCACTTCTTACTTGCTAAAATTGGGTTCATAACTGCGAGGATGATAGTTTTACTTGATTTGATATCCGCAGTTCAATATACAATTCATTTCATACACATGCATCATTTTGTGCACTACTAAAAAAAATAACATCCAACCTGTTTTATTGCTGGTATCACCTATCTGTCTGGCATAAAGTAGACAGTTTCCAAAATGAACCAGATCCCCCACAGTAGATAGGAATCCTCCTCCACCCCACTTATATGAGTTATCAACATATGGTGCATTCACAAGGTGACCTTTCTTGTTACGCTGATAAAATCTGGAGGATTAGAAAATATTACTGTTTGGAGATCAGCAAAAAAACGCTGAGACAAAACCACTGTGAATCCAGGAGTCACTAAGTGGAAGGCAAATTTCCGGTTATCATTTCTGTCCAGTAGGAAGACAACAGATATGAAATCATGGAAATCAAAACCCCACTCATTTTCGCAGATGTTACTTTTCAGTGTATAGAAAATAATATGTTTGCCATGAAGACTAAGGAGTCACCAACCATTTGCAGATGTTTGAAGTTTATGATCGACCATTTAGCCACGATATGACAACATCACATTAATATAGCATTAGATGCAAATAAAAGCCACTTATGGCATGTCATATCATTTGAAAGTCAAATATTTTATAGCTTACATGTAACGGGTAAAAGCACTTATTTAAGGGGTACTAAAGAGGTACAGAATGAATAAGAATAAAGCTAAACAAACTTTAGTTATCTGAAACTGGATCTACCCTGTTTCCTAATCTTGGACATCTTCCCCAAGCCCCTCCCTCTGCGCAGCCCCTGAAGTCTTTGTTAAAATTTATCTCTTAAAGGGGTCCGAGATACTTTTTGAGTGGATGTGTTCCCCCTTCCCAAGGGAAAATAATATTATTGTCTAGCATTAGACAGAGTAAAATCTTTTAAGTATCACTCCTAAGAGAGAATGGGTTAATGGGGACACAGTTTTTCAGTGAGTGATTAACCCATTGACAACGAAAATTGTCTGGTGTTAGACAGAGTAAAATAGGGAGCTTAAGCACTCGCGTTGAGACGCGGACGGCAACCGGAAGTGAACTGTTTTCCCTTTTAACTTGTCTTCACACAACCACATTAAATTACATTGCCAAGTATCTTTTCTCCATTAGAGATGATTCATTTAAAAATCTGGGAGACACCACTGTCCTGGGACGCGAAATATTCTCTTCCTGTTGCCGTCCGCATCTCAAAAACGCGCGTGCTTAAGCTCCCTAAATACTAAGTACGGCCGGTTTTAAGCTTGTTTGGGTGTTAAAGGGTTAACATGGTCCTAATAATTCAACAAGCAAATAACTGGGTATTTCTCTGGATAACCTTGTAACCCTAGGTAGAGTATTATTGCCATTACTACTTGTAGCCACATTTTTAGAGTGAACTTCTGGATGAAATTAGTGTCACCTCACCTTGCCCTGTTATGAATAATATTTTCATTGAAATCTGCATACGTATTTTCCATCCCCAGATCATTAAACAGCTTTTTCATGACATCAAGAAAGTTCTGATTGGCCACATGCTCTATCACAGCACTGATCAATGTCCATCCATGTGTGGTATATGAGTAATAATTCCCAGGGACTGACAGCAATGGGTCATCTTTGAATAAGGAAAGTGCATCTGTAACCGACTCATAATGTTCCTATGTAACAAACAAAAACAATAACATTTATTATTGTTTGGCATACTAGTAATACATAACAGTTATTGATAATGATTTAAAAAAGTCATCAATAATTCATAAGAATTACAATTAACAGAAACACAACAACAACAACAGCTCAAACGTAACATACTGTAATTGGTTATGTTTCCATTTCAGGCACCACTATTACTACAAGCAATGTATCTACCCCTCACCAAAGGGAACATGACAAACTTTAAACCAACCTTAATTAAATACTCTTTGCATAAAAATTCACTTTCACTCTCACTTGTGTCGATGGGGATAAATGTAACTAGAGAGAAAAGTACCATGTAAAACACTGTGTTAGAGCAAAATGTGTCGGTTGATATTAATCTAACAATAATTTGAGATGATAATATTCTCAACCTGGATTATAATCATTATGGTACTGTATTTTCTTTGCCTAGAGAATGATAGCAAGCAGTTATAAAAAGGCCAAGTTTAATAGCCAGCACAAGCCACAATCAAACTCACTTGCCCCATTTAAGGAGGCCTGAAAAGGTTTTCCACAAGTAAAAGTGGATTTCCAATGGAGAAGAATTGCAGCACTGTTGATCCTTCAGTACATGTAGGAAAATATGGGCCAGATAATGGCTTTCTTGCACTCCATTTTCTCTTTGCGTTGGCTCATTATCCCTTCCTGAATTCTGCATAAATCCAAAACCAAAAAGAATCACCTTTGAAATCCAATATGGCGCATTCAGTAACCATGTGTCATTTTCGCGTGATTGTTGTACCCAGACTTCTTCATACAGGAGCTCTTCAATGTGGCGGAAAATAAGTTTGCTACTCAATATTTAGGGGTTACTTGTTCATTCTATTTGCACAAATTTGGCTTAAGGCCTTTAAAAAAAAAAATCGGTTTTCCATCATAGTAAAAAATTTACTTTCCAAATCAGGTGATTATTCTGGTTGCATGATTTTTTTTTTCCCTCTCCAAGTGTTAAATGGGAAACGGGTGAGCGTTAATGTTGAGCCCTGCCACTTAGCTGTCACAGTTTTGATTCATGAGTTGTGAAGTTTTAAGGAAACTTACCCCTTTGGTCCTGGACTTGTTCATTTGATTTTAAATTATCCTTCTTGTTGCTCTGTTTTAGAACAGGACAGTAAAACTGGCAGTCATAAAAACATGTACATGTACATGGAGAGAAAAGCACATAACATTGAAGGGTGTAACTTGCAACTCTTTTTGTTGGAACAAAGCTGGGGATTTTAGAACACCAATTTTATGCCCAAATATGGACAAAAATAAGATTGAAGCTGCACGTGCGGGAAAATGCATGAGCTACAAGTTACATCCAAATAAGGACATTTTAAAGCTCTGAACCAGAGTTTAATGCTTCAAGGTTCTGAGCTTCTGGTACAGTACAAAATAATGACAATAGTTATGACAACAACAAAAATACATGTAACAACGAGAATGCTGACTTGAGAAATAACAATTTTCACAGCAAGGTCTCATGCATGGAAGAATCGCTTTTAAGATACCCATACTGTGTTACTGTACAGACTAGAAACGTTTTGGGTCTTTTTCGAAATGCGTAGCCAGGAGATAATTTTCCCTTTGGACATATCACATTTTAATAACGTTAAGCAGTGTGTTTATTGAACGTATCTTCAAAACACATACAATGTTTTCCTTATCATCTTTTCCTTCTGTACCATTTGGTCCTTTTCTATAACTTCTTATGCCTCCAAGGTGTGAGAGGAGGTGTCTTGTTGTGATTGTTGCTGGAACCCCATGAAAGGTCTTTTCAGGAAATGAAGAAACATATGTTTGGATTGGAGCATCAAGGTCCAGTTTGCCTTCTTCACACAACTTGGCTAAAAATAATAAATGAAAATGAGATTTTTTTAATGGCAACAACAATGGCATTTAAACAGTTTCAAGATCATCCTTTCCAAAACAAGTCTTAAAAGTGCCCCAACCTCATTTTTTTTAACTCTGAAAAAGTCAAACTTCACCACAATAAAACAAGTAATTGCAAAATATTCTGCCATTTTCACTTTGACATTTTACAATTACCAATGTAGTGTGCAGTAAAATTTAACAACACCAGAGGCCCTTTGTCCCAAGGCTGAGTTAGTGTAATGGCATGGGCTTCTTCCTGAGGTGATGTTACAAAGTGCTTTGCAAAAGTTTTTTTCAAAATTGGGATGCAAATACACTTGCGACATCAAAAATAGACCCACGCTTCTCACTAGCTCAGTCATGGAAGAAATGACTGCCAATTTTGTTAGTTTTTTGCACAACTCATGAGGCCTTTTGGAAGCAAAGTTTATTGCAATTACATGTTAGTTAACTCATTCACCCCTAAACCTGAGCCTCTTCAATGGTGAACCCCAGGAGTCAATGGGTTAATTAACATAAATTATCTCAGCAAGGAAAATTACAATACATGTATATTTGAGTTTAAGGGCAACTTAATGATAATAATCATAATCTTCATCATCATCATCATTATCACTTTATTTAAGTCTCAAGGTTCTTTAGCCAGGCACTAGTGCTCTACAAATAATTTATTGGGGAGACTACATGTACAAGTCAAATCAGATCAAATGTTGGTTTTTGATTCCACACATTCATAAACAGCTAGTATAGCCTCACATGCATGCCTCACAGGTCTCCCTACAGTACTGAGTTTTATTTTTAAAAGGACAATTACAACAATCAGCCAACAGACCTGCAGCTGTAGCAGTGAGGGGTTTACTGATACTTGCAATCCTCATGACAGTTTCTGGAGAACACACCACCCCATTCTCTATATCTGCAAATCCAAATCCTTCGCTCCACACAGTCTCTCCATTAACACTTACAGCAACACAAACTCCAGGACAGCCAAACTCTTCTTTCATACGTTGAACAAGAGACCTGGACTCATCTATGGCAGACTGAAAGCTCAACGGAGGTCCCTTTGTTTTGTTGCCTGTTCTCTGTTCTCAGGGTTAAGGAAGGTCTTGAATGTTGTAGGAACCATCTACATGTACATAGCACAAGAATTATTTTCTATGGGTAAATAAAGGAGATAGGACGCAGCTCTTTACAACCTCTAATTTCATTGGATCCCTTTTGTTTGTTTCAATATCCATTGTTTTCTGAGCCAATCCCGAGAGCCCTTGTAATAGCTGTGTACTGATTCAGATAAAGTAGCAAATATATCTAGAAATGTAATGAAGTTACATTCTGTGAATGGTTACACCCCCTAGTCTTCTTCATGTTAGATAAGAAAGATAAACCATAGCAGTCCTGTTTCATGGCACTTATTAATAATTATCCCTGCAGGATTTTAAAGGAGCCAACAGACTGTTCACAAAGGGTAAGGTGGAACACAATAGTACTAATGATAATGTTACTGGAGTTCATAATGGTTACAAGTACAACATCCACCATCTCAAGTGGTGAAACTTAGGTGAACCTGTCGTGGATTTCAGCCAATACCAGGAACCCAATGACACGGAGCCTACAACTCAATTGTGTTCATGTTACAACGTTTTCACAAATCAATATATTTTTAGATTGTAATTCCCGCGAATGAGATTCCTACAGGAGCCCGATGAGCAATTACAAGAAACTAACCTGACCTCATAGGGTCACCGAACCAGAAATGCCTTTGTTTTTTTCTAAAAAGGTAGTCTAAAAATAGATCGGTCTGTAAAAATGCTGTGTCTGTAAAAAAGGTCCAGTATGGGAGTTGTAGGTTCCGGGTCATGGGTTCCTGCCAATACCCAAAATCCACCACAGCAATATTAGAAGTAGTCCTCTTTCACATCAATTCTATTGTTCACACATGACCAGTATTAATTTTGCTTTTGGAATGGAAACAGTAGGTATTATTAGGAAATAGGGCTTAACATTTCAACAATGTTAGCATCTTAGGTTGGATAGCATAAAGTCAACATTTTTTTGGGGGGGGGAGGGAGGGGTGGGGGGTTATGATGGTGCATTGATAGAATTTGGGCTGACTTACAGTCGATCTCAACCTGACTCAAGGGTTTTGAAATTCCTCTATCATCAAAATCAACGCAAAGCTACTGTAATTACATTTGCCTGTGGTGCTCCACTTCAATATCAGACATGGACAGTATGGAGTCTGCCGGAGGCACCTTGCATATGCCGGCCAATGTGGTGAGCCACTTATTGGCCCTGAAAAACCCTTACCGGGTGCGCCCAATTAGGTATATTTATATTTATTTATTTGATTAATGCTGCCAAATATAAATTCTTAAGTATGTTTAGCCACAGGCAGAACAAACCGTTGCACGTTACCAGTGCCATGTGCTGTTCAAACCACTGAATAACTTATTAACTTTGAAAAGATTGTGGTGAGCAGCTGCAGGTGACCAGAAATCACCCCATTAGAGCCAGTAAATTGAGACTGCAAATAGAACACCAAGACAAAACTCAACACAAACTTTCCAACACCAGTCATATCAAAGTTTTTTCACGAGCTACACAGAAATGCAAAAAAAGATACAGGGATTAACGGCGTGGTGTGATTGCTTTCTTCGTTACTCTCATCCTCGCTTTTAGCTTGTAATTTTTCTGTTGAGGTTTTGAAGCAAATCCCCGAAAGTCCTGCCAACCCAACACATCCGAGAAGAATAGCAGCTAAGGAGAATTTCTCTCCTTTCGAATTACACGGTGAGTTAGAAAAGGTACTCATGTTCATTAATATTCTCAACTTATTACGTTTTCTAATCAAGAAAGGCTGAAGTCCTGCAAAGGCGGCCATATTGATTCCATGTTACCAGGACCTCTCGGCAACCTCATTTCCAGGCTTCTCACCTATCCCTCCACGGAGAGAACCTGGGAACGAGGTTGGACCTCTCGGCTTTCAACAGATCCTCCACCTCTGAAATGGCTATCATCGACAATTCGTAATTTTCCCTGGATTGACTGTTATCGTCATTTTAGGATTACTCTGTCCCAGGACTTCTGGAAGCTTTCCGTAGCCGTGGATAATAAACGTTTACCGCGGCGTTCGGAAGAGAAAATATATTAATATTTTTAAAAAAAACTTTTCCTGTCAGTTAGCGATGCGTTAGTCTAGTGGTTAAGTGAAAGGGTTATTAATCGAACATTCCCAGGTTCGATCCATCGAGTTTTCGGATTTTAAAAATAGATATTCATCACGATAGCCGCCATGTTGGATCTGCCTTTATCATGCAAATTAGCTACACACAAGTTCGAGAGGTTATAACGAACATCTTAGCCACACAGATGATCTGTTTCACGTTCATTGTATGTTTATCACCTAAGTAGTAAAATAGAATGATTACACAAGTTACTTCGGTGATTTTTTAGTCAAAATGAGCAGATAACGAAGTAGAAAGTCAAAATGTCGGAGGCAATCAAAAGATATAAAATTATTATAATAGGTACTTAACTCTAAATTTTAAACTGTACTTTTAGCAATGTAAATTCAATATTTCGGCGAGCCGATTTTCCACAATTTGCCTTTATTCCAATGTTTGCCGCCCAGCATAACACATGGCTAATTTGCATGACAATTTGAAAACCAACATGGCGGCTATCGTGAATAAGGGCTATTGACGATAATAGTCAATTTAGAGAAACTTAGGAATTGTCGATAATAGTCATTTCAGAGGTAGAGGATGGGTTGCGGCTTTTTAATTCCAAGAACTGACTTTTTTTAGGGGTGGGTATTTGCCTGCGCATATGTATTAAAGATTTCCTTGCCTTGTAGCCTTGCCATAGTAGGATTCCAACTTGGTATCTCTCCTCATTCGGAGGCTATCGCGATGACCACTAAACCACTAAGGCTACATATTTCAGTGTTTTTTTACAGAATGTTACAGTATCTTGGTCAATATCCAGTTCAAATCAGGGTCAATCAATACAAAAGACCCAGTGATAGTTGTTCACAGTTCCATAGTTCGAAAATAAAATTAGGGTGGACGTCCATCAAATGCTTCCATGACAATAGTCCTGTTCTCTTGTCGGCAGTTGAATTCGTCTCGAAAATATATGAAAAAATGTCGTTGAGGGGGGGTGTGACTGATAACCGCTGTAAAACCGTTGTTAACGGCATTGATTCCAATCAAACTAGCACTACACAAATGCTTTACAAGTTTCGGCAGCGGGGTGTCTGTTGGTTCAAGCGTCAGAGGAGCTCTTCTTAGGGCCAATGGCTATGGCTGTCCACAAGTTGACAATTTGTGAATTTCCTATGATAAAGAAGCAGTTCCCGCCCAGCCCCCTATGCTTCCTTGGGCAGATCATGGGCGAAAGAGGCATTCAGCCTGGCTTCTAGGTCAGCGGTTTTTTAAAGAAAGTACGTAATTGACACTCCACTGATTCGAGTGTTTCAGGTGACGAAGGTCATTCAGATCGTTTGAGGCATGGTAGCCGCAGAAGCAGGGGCAAGACTAAGTACTCCAGCGAAAGCGGCAATTTCAAGAGAGCGCAGTATTTTATTTGCGTAGTATTTACTTATACGTATTATGAAAAAAAATTAGTGATGATGGTTGCAACAATTGCACTGCAAAAATGGTTAGAAATATTACTTTTGTTGTACAGATTGCAAATTTTTGTATCAGACCAAATAAAAGAGGAGAGGCAAAGCAACTTTTGAGAGAAATTTCCATCAATTTTTTGGGACATCTGGAGTTGATGGCATGAACTCTGGATGGCATCTGCGGAAGAGCCTCAATCGAAGCTAACGGATGGCATCAACCAGCAAATCAGCTGCTGCTACTGCGGGGTAACCTCTTTGTCAACATTGTTTGTTGCACTCTACAGTACCACATCGTATCCGGCGTAGAGGACCACAGAGGCAATCTCATGGAGGCTCAACACCAACTAGCTTTGGTACTGTGAAAGGCATCTTGTTTGGGGTGTGATAGGCCTTAAGTCAGAACTCAAGACAATCAACGTCGATTACGACGGACAGCCATATAAAAGTTTCTACGTTGCTATTTAAATATTTAACACTTTTTCTTAACAATACCGGGAGAATTATAAAATAATGTAATTAGCCCGATGGGATGTGTTACCGAGTCATACGATAACCGGATTTAGTATATACCAAAACAGTGGATAGCGTTGAACGCGCGCGCTGATTGGCTACTCGAACTCCGGATATCCTTTGTTATTAAATTCTCATCCTCGGATAATGCAATTCTCGTGCTCTGATTGGTTCACTCAATCTCGGTTATCAGCTCATATACCTTAGTTTGACCTTATATGGTAAATGATTGCGCTTAGCGTTGCTAAACTAAAAACGTTTACGACAGAAAGCGAAATTTCTTTCGGTATAAAGCAAAAGAAAAACGTTTTTGTGGAAAGTTTGGATCACTTTCGAAGCTTAGAGATACGCGAAAAGGTAAGAAGTGTTTTTGTGATGAGCCTGCGTCTGTCTGACCACGAGGTATTACACAACATCGCATCTTCATCAACTTTTTTCGATTTCGCTAGGATTTTCTCGCTTTTTTCGCTCGTATTTCGTACTTCTAAACTTTTGGAGTTTAAGGAATTTAATAAAACAATTATTCCATTCGCGCTTGTTGGATATGAGAGTGGTTATAGCCAACTCGGCGCTACGCGCCTCGTTGGCTATTTAGCATCTCATATCCAACGCGCGCTCATGGAATAATTGTTAATTATTATTCAACACATTGTCCAAAATTTGGTCATTGCGCGCTCAATATTCTTCTTGCGTACTCAACAGATATCCTGTGATATACGTAATTTTGTGTGTCGCGGAGAAAAATGTTAGTTTTTCCAGCTTTTTTCCCCAATTAACGTAGAAAATTGTGCTTTGTCATCAATGTGCTGAATTATAAAACAATTATCCTGCTCAATCTTGAGGAATATCGCCTGATTTTAGCCAACTCAGCCTGATGTCTCGTCGGCTAAGCATCAGGCGATATTCTGCGCGATTTCGCAGGATAATTGTTAACTATTCACCTCCGAGCAATTCGCGTGTAATTTGCACCCGAACATGTTGTAATCTTTTCAGGAATAAACGAGTTAAAATCATCTTTTTGTGCTATATTATTTCACCTTTTTAGTGTATACTAAAACAACTATTCACCGAAGTGGAGGTGGCTAGTGGTGGATATTTACCTCGCCGCTTCGCTCGGTAAATATCCACCACTAGCCACCTCAACTTCGGTGAATAGTTGGCCTAACTTGGCTAAGTTGGCCTAACTTGAAATTGAAAATATGGAAGATCCAGAAGAGCGAGGGACTCGAACTCGTGCCTTTTCAGGCAATTTGCCAAAAGTTAGAATAAATTTTTAGATCTACTCATTCCAATTACTCAACGGCTGTCCCTTTTTAGTGAAATAAGGCTTGGAGTCCAGGCAAAAAACCAAAACGGTGTTTTCTTTGCAATTGGTTCACATTTCAACTCTGTATCTGAAACCTAAGAATTTCTTTTGCTAAAATTTACAGTACCAGATACACAAATTGGATATTTCGTAATACATCCTTTATTCAGGCAGCAATAACCTTTGACATTATCTTTGCATCAACATTTAGCAACGAAATAGGTCGCCAGCTCTCAATGAAGCAGCGCTCTTTGCCTCTCTTTTCGATGAGCGTTATTACAGCTTTCTTCTGTGTATTTGACATTTCACCTTTTTCAAAAGATTCATTGATACATTCAATAAAGGGTTTTTTAATTACATCCCAAAATCGTTTGTAAAATTCGATGGGGATTCCATCAATTCTAAGGTGATTTGTTCTCCTTAAAGCTATTATTTCACATTCTTCCAACGATATATTTCCTTCACACGATTGCTTTTCATTATCTAATAATTTTGGAATTTCCAGATTAGTTAAGAAGTTGTCTATCAAACTATCTCTATCTGCATAGTTGGCTCCTGATTGGTATAAGTTCATGTAGAAGTGTTTCGCCTCCAAGAGAATAATAGAAGGGTTAGTTGTTAGATAATCATTAATTTGTAGTTTTCTTATGTGTTTTTTCACCAGGTTTCTTTTTTCTAGATTCAAAGAATATTTTGAGCTTGTTTCGCCGTGCTCATACCATCGAGCTTTTGGGCGAATTATAACACCCGCTGACCTTTTCATTCACAAAGTTTAAATTTTTCTTTTAACTCAACTAGACGGGATTTATGATCTTCACTAGGATCGTCTTCAAACTTCCTTGTGGTCTCGCTAAACTCGTTCTGTAGTCGAGTTTCAGTTTAGCTTTTCTGTCTTGATTTAATCTTTGAATAGTTGATAGCATGGGATCGAATATTAAACTTTAACCAGTCCCAAATCGCCCGTTAATCCTACAAGTCTTTTTCACCTTCAGCTATCCACATTTGAAAATTATTTTTTACTTCATCAACGTAGTTTCCATTCTCAAGTAGTGAGCAATTGAATTTCCAGAACCCAGGACCATTATCACCTTTTTCAATATTACCAATACTCAGGTCAATCGCGGCGTGGTCTGTCCTAATCGCTGGCGAGATGTTGGTGGACTGTACAAAATCCTGCAGATTATTGGAGATAAGCCTATAGTCTGAACAGCAGAACACACATGGAGATTTTTTACCAGTGTAGGTCTTCATACTAGGGTTTCTAATCCTCCATATATCAATTAAATCCAATTCGCTTTGCATGCATATAATTCTCTCCACCACAGCTCTTCGTGGAGATAGGACACCACCTTTTTCATCGAGCGAGGGATCAATGGGGCAATTAAAATCACCACCAACAATTATATTTTCTTCATCATCTAGGTTGTTATCGCAGATCAACTTTTGAATGGTTCACAAAAAAGTCAACAAGTCTTTATTATTATTATTATTATTATTATTATTATTATTATTATTATTATTAAACAATATTTTGCCTCCCCATTCATTTCTCCATTGAGATTCTAGTTGTCTCTTGCAAAAAGACAAGGTGAGACTTTTTTCGTCGACACCATAAAAACATTATTCTCCTTTATTGGAAATTAGTTATGCCCCTCACATTCGAAGAGGTTAATTTGAATAATTCAGGAAACACTTAAACAAGATTTGGAGAAATCAGAAAAAAATAATGTTATGAACCTCATGTTTTGGGACCGCAGAAAGACGTTTATGACTATGGATTGATAGAATTGAGAACAGAATCTCATGCTGGCGCATGCAATAAGACTGCCTGTGGATAATGAAATAAACCAGAAACAAAGCGTATCACTATCAGGAAGAATTACATTTTTGGTGGCATATAAACAGTAGTGTTGCACATGTAAAACAGACATTAATAGAAAAAGAACAAAAAAACAAACTTTACCTACACTTTGAAAAATCATTGCACCTGACAATAAAAAAAAAAAAAGAAAAATAGCAGAGATGGACGCCTCATGATACTAAGAGGGTACTATTTGAATTGCCTATAGATTATCTAGATTTTCCTCAGAGAAGATTCGGATAGTAGTACCATCTGGGGACGTTTTAGCAAAAATCTTACCATCCATTGTCCAAACGCTGAACGGAGTACTTTCTCTTCTTCGTCTGTTGGCTTCATTTACGAGTCCTCGTCTGTACATCGTCAGGTTCTCGTTAAGGGAAATACCTCGTTTTATCTCGCTGGAATATCCTGGCAGGGAGGAATGTGACTGTCACATTTGAAGGAGACAAATTCCCACAGTTTAGTCAGCTCCCTAAAAGTACTTTTTTATGCGAGGTTTGCATCCCTTCCCAGAAGTGGGTCGTTCAACATGGTAGGGCCCATCCAAGCCTAAGGTGTAGAACCCAAGCTTCATTGGATGCCATTATGGCAGGTACCGCCACATTGAAGTTTACAGGTCTAATGCAAGTCAGAGAACATGCCAACTCTGAGTGCCACAGACACGCAATACAATTTTTCGCCGCAACAGATGACACCACACATGTATTAAGAGAGTATTCCCAACAACAATCTCTGGATGGTAAGAGAAAATCAAGTGCTCAACAGTCCATCCGCAAGTTCTCCTGTCCTATTAACGAGAAGAGATCTCCAGATCGTTTTCAGCAATCTAAGAAAGGAAAAATTGCGTGCCATCATCTATGGGATCCGGAGGTCGTTAAACACTTTGTCGATAAGCGCCAAATCAGACGTCTGACAGCAAAATCCATCTTCCAGCGCCAAGTCAATAGGGGTGAGATATCATGCTTTCGCACCATAGAAGGACACGAAAAGTGTCGTGATTATAAAACCTGGAGGAATGTGCATCCTGTGGACGCAAAAGATGTACTTGAAAAGGCCAACAACAGCTTCCCGTCTATTTATGTGCCAATGAGGTGCACCATAGATCTCTATGGCCGAAGTGTGCAAATTGACGGCAGCATTAAAAGTGTTGAACCACCTTGTACTGGTGAAGCGTTGTCTCAAGGTGAAGGCCCTTATACGTGCAGCAGTTTTTGCAAGCAAATGTGAGAATTAAAAGATTTTATGAGACACAGAGAGAAAGGACAGTTAAAAGGTACACAGGACAGGATTGGAATTTGTGGGTTCAACCAACGTTACGCCAAAAGACATGAACTTCAAAGTTCTCTTTAAGACTGAGATGAGACCAAGAAAGGATGCAGAAAGAAACGTTATGAAACTGTCCAGAGTCAAGCTGTCTTCAAATGAGTGGGAAAGATTTTTCATGGATGCGTGTCTGAGTTGTGATGAGGAAAAATTGATTCTCGACCGTATCCGGCTGTTCAAAATGGGCGTGTCAGATTCAAATCCAATCCAAATGACTGTGATCCGAAATTTAACGCCAAAGCTGGCCAAACGAAATAACAATCACTTCCTGGAGTTGATAAAGGACATAAGTGGTCTATTCAGAAATGAACTTGGCTCCACTAATTACTTATTGTTAGCTGACATGTTTGGATTGGGGAGTAATACTACAGCTTCAACTCACGGGAAAGAAGAGCGACCTGATGCAGGAATTAATCATAAGGTACACGAACACGCAGCACATCGTTACAACGGTTTCCAAGTAAATGAGGCTAGTGATGAGGCTCCAAGCTTGAGATTCCTTCAACCGCGTTTATCAAATTCGGGCGAAGTTGTCATTTTAGGGAAAGCTTGGAAACCTGACGTAGAAAACTGGAGAAATGAGATCAACAAAATTCCGCGTAGAGAACGCTCAAAAGGTGACAAAGATGATTTTGATGCGCTTAAGAGGTTGGTCAACCAACTCCTCGAAAGTCACCAACTTGCAAAAAATGTCTCAATCCACAAGTTTACAGCCTTGGCATCGTTTGACAAGCCAACAATGAATCACAGTTTGTGGCCAAGCATCGACAAAGGATACAGGGCAAGTCATCCCTTGAGATACTGGGAGGAGTTAAGAAACCTTTTCTACTACACAGATTCAGGGAATGTCCGTCAAGTGCCTATAAATCGTTTGACATACTCCAGTGATTCTGCTGGTTTCTCATTATCAGCTGCTCATAAGTTGATGAAGCCAACAAAGCAAGAAGTAGAAGATGGTGTAGTCTTTCTGGGATTAGGAGTAGAAGGAGAAAGATTCCTTGCCCCGTACTACTGGCACCTTTCTGCGATAGCTTGCCTTGACTACGACCATGAACAGAGATTGTTCCTTAAAACCTGAAGTACGAGACAAGAGAGTTGACATTGGGAAGAAGGCGGACGGACTATAGGACTGGCAAATTTGAATCAACATCTTTATTTGGAAGAAAGAGAAAGCACAAGATCTATCCCGATGCTGCTCGTGTTGTTTCAAACAAAAAGAGGAGAACTTGTATAGAGGAATCAAAGAACAGTGTAAAGAAGGGAAAAGAGATGACTCAGTCTAAGAGCATCTTCTTTTCGCAAGGACGAAATGCAAGAGATCAAACCGATAAATGTTCACGAGGGAAAACCTGGCTATTCTTCCTTATCTACGATGCAAGACAGCGACACTGACACCACAGAAAGTCAAGACATCGCACCTAAAAGCTCAAAATCTAGGCCTTTTCAACCAACGGTTAGCAGATCAGAATCTCCCAAAAAACAGCACGAGACCATGGATCAACAGACCAGGAAGATGCCGTGTAAAGTCGCTGAAGACGATAAACTGCCACGCCAAAAGAAGAACAGAGGCTCAAGTTGCAACAGCAAGAAAAACGCTGATGACAACAAGACATCACCCAAAGACAGGAAAGAGGGACCCTGAAAGAAGAAAAACTTTATTAGAACAAAAGACAAGGGAAAGGCTTTCCGTTCCTCTTTAGACCCAATGCATGATGGCAACGATAGCGAAACCGTTGTTTTACCTCCTTCGCCTCAGAAATCGAACTCTGCATTGCCGTCAAAGACTTCAAATATGGCCACCTACGCGAATGAAAGACAATCAGAGTTTCTTACTAATTCCTATGTCAAAGGTGAGGAAAGGTCTGTTCAAGCGACCAAGAAGAATTCTTCAAGAGTCATAAATGTACATGATAATCCTGCTGACGAAATGGCGTTGGAAATGGGAATTATGGGGGAAGTGCTTCGACGCAATGACAATTTTTGTTTTCCAAGGCCAAGGGCGGATCTAGGATTTTGGCTAGGGGGGTGCACATGTCAGACGGAAATGCACAGGAAGCCCATTCTTTATATGTTAGACACTGTATAATACATGCTTTTAAGAGGGTTAGGGCTGTAGTATGATAAATCTGTAAATGATGAGGCAAATAAAAATCTAACTTAATGCAGTTTTTGTGCTTTTTAACTAAAACGGTTTTTTTTGTAACCGAGGGGGGCGCACGTGCACCCAGTGCACCTCCCTTAGATCCGCCCACGAAATTCCGTGACGTTGATGAAACTTTGGCGACGTTTCCACTGAGCAGCAACAAAAGTGTGTACTTACAGACCCTCTAAGAGTAAGCAAACTACCGCCACAATCTGTTCTTTTGGACATAGAGTTTTTCTAATACGAAAAGAGCCTTTGTCAATAACTCGAGAATGATTGAAACTCCCTCTAATGCGATGACCGAAAGACCACGCATGTTTCGCAATGTTTGACCCATTAGCACATGTTTTTACATTCGTAACGTGTTCGGGTTTCAAAGCAACGGCCAGTTTCACCGATATAACACCAATCACAATCGGCACAGGGTATTTTATAAACCACGTTGGGTTGGTGTTCAATAGGTGGTCTGAATTTAGGAGAGAGGAATTCTTGTTGCAAAGTCTTGAGGGGCTTATTTTAGGGGTTGCGTGACACCATTGATGAAAGAAAGGACGGCAAAACCGTTAGGTTTCTCTTGAGGCGCAAGCCATTTAAAGAACATACCAACCAATTCTTCAGGTGAAGGGATGGCATGTGTGGGTGGTTTGGAAAATTTCCGCTTTAAGATATTGGAAATAACAAAGAAGGGATAGTTGTTGGCTCGTAGAGCATCAAAGACGTGATTGATTTCGGTATTTTTTCCTTGCGGTGTACTTGGGAGTTTAATTGCGCGGTGTAGGAGGGTCTGAGCTGTGCTGATCTTGTGGCGTTTGTCGTGGTGAGAAGAAAAGTCTAAATATCTGTCCGTGTGAGTTGCTTTGCGGTAAACATCAATAGTGATCGTGTTATCTTTGCGAGAAACCAAAGTATCCAAGAAGACGATCTGTTGGTCAGATTCCTTCTCAATAGTGAATGAGATGTGTGGACCGATGGAATTAAGTGTAGTATGGAAAGAGTTAACAGCGTTTCTTTTGATGATACAGAAGCGGGGAAGTTGCGGGGTTGCTGTCCTTTGCACCATCCGGGGTTTTTGTAATGGAAAAAGAAATGGATTTTCTTGGTCATACAAAGACGCGCCACGCTTGCGTTTGGAATTATAGGTTCTTGGTCTCTCACCCTGATTAAAAAACGTTGCTTTTGTGTCAATTTATTTCGTGAAATTCGCGCCTCCCTGTGTCGATGGATCAGTGTTCTGCTACCTTTTAAATAATCATCATGCCAGTCGGCCAAAAAGGGAGCATCGAAAAAATGAGGACTTTCCTTGTCATCTCATTATTTCAACATTGGAACAGAATATGGGGTATTTGCTTGTTTGAGTGCATTTCTTCCGTTCAATGATCAATGGATTTCACTACATCACGAAAGACTTCTGCACTTGCCTTTACCCCACCGTTCATGAAACATTTCTTCTTCCGTTAACGAGACACTGTTCCTTGTTGACACCTGCTCGTACGCACGTATAGCGTTGTTTGTTAGGCATTTGCTCTGAAAAAGAGAGAGCCTTTAGTGACATCTGCAAATACTATATCGTTTATCGTAAATTTCCTCTACCGTCAAAAAGAGATTTAATGTACCTTAAATGACTCCTGCATGTACTTTGCCTTTCAACGTACAAATGATTTCCTCTGCCCTCAACCAAATGCATTTCGTCTGCCGTCAACTAAATGCCATGCCAAAAAGAGACAAGCATATTCTGCGTCGTTCATCATACATTTCCTTTTCCGTCAAAGAAATACTGCGTACTACGTCTTTCATCATGCAGATATTTCTTTGCCGTACTACGTCATTCATCAGATATTTACTTTGCCGGTAACTGAAGAAATACCCCTCCTTGTCGGCACTTGCGTGCACTGTGCCGTTCATAAGCCTGGCCATTTCCTCTACCATCAACCAACTACCGAAAGACATGCATATATTGTCAGTGTATTGTGCCGTTCATCTTACGTTACCTCTGGCGTCAAAGACGTATACGCAGCGTGCCGTTCATGCTACATTTCCTGTGCTATCGAAGAAAGACTGTTCTTTATTGTTACCTGCACGCACTGGGCCGTTCATCATACATTTCCTCTTCCCTCCAAAAATACGGCGTACTACGTCGTTTATCAGGTATTTCCTTTGCCATTAAAGAAAAACTATACCTTACTGTCACCTCCGTGCAGTGTGCCGTTCGTCAGACATTTCCTCTACCATCGACCAAACTCCATGGCAAAAAGAGACTTTCATATATTGTGCCCTTCATCATACATTTCCTCTGCCGTCAAAGAAGACTGCGTACCACGTCGTCCATCAGACATTTTCTTTGCCGTCAAAGAAAGACTGTGCCTTATTGCCACCTGTACGCACCGTGTCGTTCATCATACATTTCCTTTGCCATCAAAGAAATACTGCGTACTGCGTCGTTCATCATGCAGATATTTCCTTTGCCGAAAAAAAAAACCTGCGTTTTGCTGGCACCTCCGTGCACTGTGCCGTTCATCAGACATTTCCTCTACAATCGACCAAATACCATTGCAAAAAGAGACCTCTATATACCGTGCCGTTCATCATACATTTCCTCTGTTGTCAAAGAAGTATACTGCCTACTACGTCATTCATCAAACATTTCCTTGCCGTAAAAGAAAGATCTAATTTGCCCTAACGGGCACCTGCACGTCCTTTGCCGTTCATCAGACATTTCCTCTGACGTTAACCAAAGACCATTTCAAAAGACACCTAAATACTGACTGTGTCGTTCACCATAATACTCTTGCTACGTCGTTAATCAGACCTTTCCTCTGCCGTAATTGTCCTAACTGGGACCCTTCATATACTGTGCCGTTCATCAAGCTTTTCCTTTGCCGTCAACAAAAGATTTAGTTTGTCGTACCTGGGACCCTGCATATACTGTACATTTCATCAGATATTTCTCGTGAAATCAAAGAAAGACGTCATAATGCCAAAGAAAGACCGTGCCTTTCTGGCACCTGCATGTACGGTGCCGTTACGCAGATATTTTCTATGCCGTCAACGAAAGACTGTGCACTGCTGTCTCCCATTAAAAAAAACATTCTCAACAATAAATATTGAAATCGCAAATATTAAGTAACGACTGGGTAAGATTGAGTAGGGTATCGTAAATTATCAAGATCGAGGACTATCAGTGTTATTCACCGAAAGCCGAAATGAATGATAGTGTTTCCAGAGATCTTGAATAATAGAATGTCACTTACACAATGATGCGTTCATTCAAAATGCGCTTGAATAAACTTAACAGGATGCTTCCAATATCGACTGCGGATAATGGATGTATCCTGTCACAAACTCGTTCCCAGGACCTTTCCCTTCGTTTTAGAGTGGAAGAGCTTCCAGTAACGAGGTTGATCCTGTCAACTTCATATGCTACTGTGACTTACTCTCGGCCATTCATGCAAGGGCGGTGAGGAAATGCATAATAATGATGTGGTCATGGCGTGACCACATCACGCCTATTTTAAAGCAATTATATTAGTTACCTGTAAATCAGCGTATAAAGTTTAAAATCTTGGTAGTTGCTTTTAAATGTTTCAGTGGCTCAGGGCCTGTATACCTTTCTGATCTTATTAGTCACTATAAGAATACTCGTAAACTTCGTTCGTCTAATTTCAGTAACTTAGTCATCCAAGATTTAACTTAAGGAGATCATATGTTTGCGGCGTAGAATTGTCTTCTGCTTAATTTCGAACGATAACAAGTCCTCCTTGAGTCGGCGACAGGCTTTCGTATCATGAAATTCACGTCTACTGAGCTTGAAATCAAGGAACTTGGGGAAGAATCGAAACAACTTGCACTTTTGTAGAAAGCCAATATCCAATGTAACTTTGTTGAAACGTGAAAGATCTCTTTCGTAATTTCTAACCAATTTAAAACATATGATGTCTGTTGAATCCATTCTGTCCACGCTGATAACTTAAGGAGGCTAGAAATAGTTTCTCCTTTTTTTAAACAGATCAATATATTTTGTCCTTAGATACAGTTAGGGTAATCATATCAAGACGAAATTTGGCCAGGGTATTTAGTACTCATCATAAATTTCTCACATCACATTTTCCTCCAAAATAACGTTACTATGGAAACGATATAAGGCATTTCTTTGAGTCTTAAAATTAAGATATATTGCCTTTTTTTGAAAAAATGGGATGGTGAAATCTTTCCATTCAGCGTTACCAGATAACGTTAGAAATAATCTCTAAAATATTTAAAATTCAACAACATCTGTAGGTCAGTTTTTCAGAAAAATCAGTTTTTTCAAGATGTGTCTCTAGTTTGTTTTTTCACCAACAAAATTTTTTAAATTTGAAACACAAACGTTATAAAATAATCTAAGCTAACAAGCAAAAAATGAACAAAAAAAATCACCGTCTGGAAGCAGAGATATAAACGAGTAAAGTTGCAAAATCAGGAAAAATGAGGGGGTTACAAGATCAGCATTTACGCATGCGTAACCGGCTCATTCGAGTGCACGCGCGAGTTGAGCTACAGGCCAACACAAACGGATTTACATGTGTAAGTGACCATTAAACCGTTTGTGTACAATTTCCGTAGTTTTCGTGAATAGGAGATGTCTATTTATATTCCTTATATATAGGAAATAGGAGAAAGGTGAGCGAAATTAGCGGTATTTGTTTATTTTTGGTGACCCACTTTGAATCATGAGCTGCGCGAGCAGCTTACGAATTGCGTGTGTGGCTTACGCGCGCGCGCTCAGCTGAAAGGCCGTAGGGCCTTTTTAGTCGCGGCACCTTTTCTCTAGAATACACTTCCTATTCAATTTAAATCTAAACTGAGTTTAGATGTACATAATTGAGTAAATAATTAGATTTCGGATTTCTTAAGTTGGTTGATGTAATTAAGTTCTTTTTCATTCAGGTATATATATATATATGTTACAGGTAAATTTGAAATTCAGATTGAAATGATTTCCACCTAGGTAAATTTAATTTTAAACTAGGTTGAAATTGAAAGTAGGAAACATCAACAAAAAGTTCATCAATTGTTAGCAAGTACGTGTATATTGCTAGGTAGTAAATCAGTAAGGAGATGTAGTTAACGTACGTTTTTCATGAGTTAGTCTATTTTAACGCCTTTGGTTGTTATGAAGTCTAAGCACTGATTTTAAATGGATGGGGTTAGGCTTACTGTGCATGATAACTAATTCTGCTTTTTTTGTCTCTTAGAGCAGCAGAAAAACAAAACCTTGTTTAATAAGAATTACCTTCATGTGATTTTGTTTTATTTTTATTTTTCTGGTTTTTGGAAGAAAAAATACAACTGACTTTTTAGAAGGTTGATTATTGAATGATGTACAGTTACTTGTACAAAATTAATGTAATTCATTATAAAACCCATTTGTGGTTATAAGTACTTGAACAATCAAATTCAAAGTTTTTTTTCTGGTAGTCCACAAAGTTTGTAACCTTTATTAAACAGTCGTTACTTGCATTTAGTTGAACAATGAAAAGTCATTTCCTTGTTTTTGCACCTCTTGTACATGTGTCACTGGTCAAGTGCCTTTTTGCATGCGGCAGTGGAACTTATTGTTTTATCGGCGTGTCTTCAGTAATTTGTAGTCTGTTTGGTGTGCATGCAATCTAAGTGTTAATAATTCCAAATTTGGTTACAACTTTCATAAATCCATGTTCAATTTCAATTACTTTACCAAGAAGTGTGTTTGGTTGTAATGGACTTTTGTCCACTAATTGATTTTTATTTTGACAAAGTTGTTGACTTCGAATGAAATAGTATTGGGTTTGCTTGTTGTCATTTTGTTGTTGTATTTTCTTTGTGTGTTTCTTGCTTTTTCCTGTTGAGGTGTCCTTATCTCCTTTGTTGACTTGATAAGTGAATAACAAGCACGTTTAGGTTCTTCTTCTTCTTCTGAATCAGTATTTTGTGAAATGATCAATCATGTGGAGAATCCAGTTTTTGTTTGCGATGACATTAACATGTACATGGTAAGTTTCTAAGGTCCATTAGGTCCATTTGCTAATGTGTTAGGAATTCTCTTGGTTGAATAGGGGCTAGCAGAGGCTGTTTTTGCCTGCTGGTGATCGAGTTTTGTTCTTTGTGTATCGAGCAGAGTGACACAAAGAGTTGTATTACTCGTTGGGATACTACTGATTTTGAACAGTTTCCTTTCCGTTCTTGGATAATATTTTGCCACCCTCCAGTTTCCATCCTTTTCTTTTGATAATTGCTACGTCTTGACTTGTCAGATTTGTTCTGTCCTTGCTCTCTTCGCATTACGTGTTTCTAATCACGTTACTGCATCGTTGTAAAACTTGTCGTCAATAAAAAGGGTTATTTCGCTTGCTTTTGTCTTTTTGGAAGCTTTGACTTCCCCTTATTATTTTTGGTAGGATATCTCTGAATCAACACAACTTGTGTTAGCCATTTTACGTAACATTTTACGAACCGTACAGGGCCACGCATTGCGCACGAGTAAACTTTTGCATAATTTACTATGACCGAGAAGAGTCTGGGCCCGCTTGCACCAGACGCTGCCCCAAGTACAGGAACAGGAAAACAGAAGGGGGTAAAACCTTTTTAATATCATCAATCTTATTATGGAATTCCTTACCTGTGAAAATAAGATCCAGCGAAAGTGCCAACTCTTTCAAACCCAAATATATTGACTACGTCAAGGAGAGGTACGCTAATATTGACCATATATTTGTGTATTTATATATATATATACATCCTTTTATTCATTGTAACTTTTCCTTGTTATAATTTAGGTGAGGGCCTCAGGTTTCTCAGTCTATAAGTGTTTTCCCTCGTTAAATAAAGTTATTTGTTTATAAGGTTTCCTTGTCATGGTTGCAGAAAGAGCAATAATAGTTTAATAGTTTTATCATTAGTGCACAAAATTGTATTTAGGACTTTATTATATTGAAATGCCTTTAGTAAGGCTCACAAGTGACAGTATGTGGAAGATGATAAGACTTTTCGAGTTGATCTTTAGTAATATTAAATTCCCGTTGCAAGTTTATACCATTGTTTGGAAGGCGAACCTTAGCGCCAACTAAGAGGATGTAATAGTGTTTTAATGTTGCTTTAGATACATCAAATACGCATTCAGAATGTTTGAAAGAAGGTTTTGATGGATCGAAAGTAACACTGGAATCGAGATTTCTCAATTTGGGCGGTATAGAATTGCAGAATTCGGTCCATGTTAAAAAGTTACTTTTATCTATTAGTGAAGTGATCCTACGTCAAAGTGAAGATCGTTTACACAGATGGTACCAGCTCTAAAATACTGTCTATAATAAACAGGTTTGTTATCGATTATTACCTCCTTATTATTCCAAATGATAAATTGCAAATCCTTTTACTCTGCGAAACTTTCACGAAAATCGGCCCACCACTGTAATAGTTCCCGATAATTTTTAGAAGTGATTCTACATGGACCATATTGTAGTTACAATCATGAAATGACTCACATGAAGCCACCATTTCTCCTTAAAATATATTGAAGATACGATTTCCATGTGCAAACTGGGGGTGAAAATTCTTCTCATCCAACCAAGTCTTAAGGCTTTAATCTGGGAGTCTAAATCTTTCATTCTTAAGCCCTCTTCTCTATAATCGTTTATTGTCGACAATCTTGTCACTTTATCGACACCCTTCCATAAAAACTTGAACAGTAGCCGATTTACTTCCTTGATACTATATGTGGGTGTAGGTAATAGCGAAGAAATATACCCGAGCAGGAGCCCGTGGCTCCTGACACGAGCATGAGATTTTTCCAAAAATTGAAAGTCCTCTTGATGACCAGATATTTATAAGTTTTTGAATTTTTACAATTGTTATCTCTCTAAATTTTTTTTCGTAGAGCAGAGTATTGTCATAAGTAAAGAAAACCCCTAACGCTTTTATTGGTTCGTTCGGCCATTTGATGCCAAGTGGTTTGCTCTCGCTTTTCTTTAGTGAGCCAAGCCATAACGCCTCTGTTTTTGAACTATTTACTTTTAGACCTGATAGAATCTCAAAATGACCCAAAGCTTGAAATAAAACATGAGCAGAATCGGTATCTGAGAGGACAACTGTTGTGTCATCTGCAAGTTGAAGTACTTTTGCCTCAACGTCCCCTATTTTAATACCTTTAACGAGATGCTTCCGTGAAGCATACACTGGGTTGCCTGTGGTACGTGTTACAGAAAATCAGAAGGCGCTGAATTGTGTGGTATTGAACTACAGTATTCCAGTCTCTGAAGAATAACAAATAAAAGAGAAGCGAGAAACATTGGCTTCTGGGCTGACATGTTGATAATTTTCAAGTTCCCTCCATACTTCTTTTCACCACAAGTTTAAAGTGCCCCTGTGACCAAAAAATCAATTCATATTTTTCTTTGGATCTCAAAATTATGTTAACAAAACACTAAGTGACCCACGTTTTAAGCCTTGATTTCAAAAAGACACCTCTTTATTTTAACTGTAATTGTCCTATTTAATGGTCCGCCATTACTAACATTATGTTCTTGAGAGAGCTGGATCGAGGAGAAAATGACGTCAAAGGCTCACTAGTTTAAGAATGCAATACGTGTGTATGCCGCAGAATTAATATGCAGCACGGGGGTTTTGGGCTTTCAGACTTTTAAACTCACGCTTTGCATATATAATAAGCTGCGTTCACTCGCTGAAATTTTAAGCTAGTGAGCCTCTGACGTCACTTTTCCCTGGATCCAACCGTCTGAGGTCCAATCGGTCAGGCTTGAACGTGAGTAATGGCGGACCGTGAAATCCAAAACTTACACTCAAAGTAAACGGCCTTTGGATAAAAATCAAAGCTCAAAATTTTGCCAGTCAGGTGTTAAGCAAACACACTTTCAAAATCTGAAGGAAAAAAGGAAGTGTTTTTTTTCATCTGAGGGGCACTTTAAGCGTGCCCTCTGAGCATCTCACAGCCTTGTAATACCTAAGTTCACTGAAGTTAATCGCTATCCAGCGGGGTTAGTGTTTGGATGGGAGACCAAAACAATATGACGGAAGCATCGGACCGAAAATACTATCAACGCTAACAAATGCGAACTCAGCTTACTTTATGCAAAACAAGAACATCATTCCAAAAGCTTATTCTAGGCAAAAAGTAGGTTATGGAGGTAATTTTGAGAGTGGAAATCAAGGTTACGCGGCAGACGGCAAATACAAACTCACGATTTAATTCAGTTAACACACCAGAAAGACGCTAACCTCATTTTGACAAGAAAATGCTTTACTATCGCCATAAAAACTATCCAGTTAAGCTCGCATATCATAAAACATGATGAATTCATAAAGGTCACCTTTTCCAGCGAACAATCTTTTGAAACAAACAACATATTTGCTATTAGAGGCAAAAACCCCTTCTATTTCATTACGTGCGTGAAGAGAAGAAACTCAATCGTGTCAAATATGCGCAATATTGCAACAAACTAAATTTCAGGATCAAACCGTTTCCATGAAGAACCTTTTCCTTCAATAATGAAGGCTGTTACATTTCCAATTATTTTTTTTACCTGAAGATTGTGCAGAGTTGATCACAGATCCACGTAAGGTATTAGATTCGTTCAATCGTTCTCTGTCTTTGTTGAACTCGTAAGTTACCAGAGAATTTTCCATCTGGTTTCAGTGTTCTACATAACAGCACACTTAGTTAAATATTATTTTAGAAATACAACTCACTTTGATTTCGGCTCGACGGGCGATAGATTGTTGTCGAAGTCCATTACTCGTCGCTTTTGAGATTCCAGGTGTTGGTTTTTCACCGCCTGTCTAGTTTATCCAACTGACTTTCCATTATTGAGCTCCATAAGGGTATATTTTGTTTAAAGATCCACTAAAACGCCATTCGCGTTACATGACTTTCGACGCCATTGCAGGTTAAGTTTATCATTCCACTGTGTCCACCAGAGAAATCTACGCATTTCCACTACCCTCTCTATCCTAAAGAAAATACGAGCAGAAGGCTCTATGCACAAAGATACCACTTAGCAGGGGAGTGACAGGCAAGACTTTTACCGACACGGAAAAAACGACGAAATGAAACGCAGATTCCGACTGAGTTTGCCATACTGGCAACCCAGTAATTAGTCGGGCGACCGACTCTAGGTTTACCAGTGTATTTCTTCGCAAATGTCCGTCACGTGCAATGGGCAATACCGCAGATATGTAGTGAAGGCGCAATGTTCATTTCGCTTCATTTTCATTTCTCTTCGATAACCTTAGAAGTGATTCTCTGTGATGGTAGGCATACATTACAGGTAAAGCAGAAGCGAGTTACGGTGTTAGGTCCAATACGCTCAAACCACTTACAGACTGTTCGTGGTAGACCCACATCAAAACACGAAAATGAGCGTCCATTTCGAAAGGCGTCGTTCCGCGAACTCTTGGTAAATATCTCAAATGTTGCTATCAATCTCTTACAAGTTCTAAAGAGATCAGTTGAGCAGTCATTGAGTACAAAGTATGTGCAAACTATGACTAGCAATGACAGAAGTACATTAAGGAACTTCACTCGAAATTTTGACGCTGATATTTCTGATATTTGATAGTCAGAATAATAGAACGGAGGACAACAACGACAACAAGAAATCCGTCACTTACCGAAGCGAAGATGCAAGTAACTTCTTTAATTTTATGACTGTCATGATCATTATTTCATATATTTTGCACAATGCATCAAGTGGATTATCAGTTCTATCAATTTCTCTTTGTACTGCATTAGTTTTCTGTGTAATCATGTACGTTCGCATGTTGTATACGATTGCGTTACCAACACGAGCAATGTTGAATGTCCTGGGAAAATGTGATGTCAACATGATGGCGTAGTGAAAATAAAATATAGAGAGGAATTGAGATCTCGTAATGCTAAATTTGTGTATTGTAATCATAACCGTGTTGTACGTGAATGCCATGTGTCGAGATGTCGTGATCGCGAAGTAGGTAGGATTCCTGTGAAGAAGCTGAAACGTCTGTCGCAGAAAAGCAGAAAACTGAGGGTATTTGTGTGGAAAAGATTTTTAAGATCACTCCTTTGCTGCGTTCGGTTCTGTAGAAATGAGCGCATTAGGTCTAGACTGTTGTCGTCTAGCCCATAGATGCGCAGTTTCTCAGTGAGTAGGGCGTGGTTAACAAGATCGAATGCCTTCTGGAAATCGGCCAGAAGTAA
>NC_090879.1:39118545-39123545 GCF_036669935.1 Montipora foliosa
AGTACCATATTTGGAAACCCCTCGCTCTTGTTGTTCCAAATATGGTACTTAGCAAATTGAATATTCAGAAGCTTGTTTCCCAGCACACAAGGGGCCGTTACACGTTTCAACCATTATGGGTTTCTGGTATAAGTGCCGAATAATGTCTCTGCAAATAGTAGTGTTCTAGGTGTTTTTGTATGTAGGTTACTTTTGTTTCGTAAGTCTGTACGTATTGTTGTTAAAAATAATAATTGATAAAGGCCAATTGGTTGTGCTTGGTTGTGTGGAGACTGGATATGCCTTTGGCATACTTCCTCAACAGGTCATTTTCTCTTTCTTCCTAATGTCTGAGCCAGCAGCCTTGCACGATTTGAGATCCTTCGCTTTGAAGGAAGGAACTAGTCGCATTTGTCAAAATCAACCTCTCTCTCTCTCCCTCCCCGGCGAGGAATCGTACCCCGGTCTCCCGCGTGAAAGGCGGGGACACTATCCACTATACTACCGAGGAAATAAACGTGTCCCACCAAGGCTTAAAGGTGTGTTGAGTTGGATACACGAATCGCGAACATGTGCCCAAAAATATTCATGATGGTTGACTTGGAGCCAAATTGACCTTTTTTCAAGGCTGAATGACGGAGGAACCGAACAAGACTGGCAAGAGATCTTCTTGAAAAATATGCTAAAGACCATCATTAATATTTGCCGAAAACAGAACATGCAAAAAACAGATGGAGATCAAGGTTTTGGGTTAACAAGTGATGGGCCTCTGCAGATATCTTACCCACAGGTGGAATTGTCAGCTTCTTATGGCAAACCGACATCGAACTAGTTGGCTGAAGGCCATTATGCCAAGATTGAAAGCTCCGAATACTGCCAGCTAGGCGTAATTGGTAAAATCTAGCTTGCGAGGGCCTGTCCGGGAGTTGAACCCGGGACCTCTCGCACCCTAAGCGAGAATCATGCCACTAGACCAACAGGCCGAAAACAGTTCTGTAGTGGATGGACAGGGACGCAATTTACTGTCACACGACATGCGAAAGAAAAGAAATAACCGAGTGCCTTGGTCCATGTCAGGCTAAAACTCATGCTTTGCCAACTGAGCTAATGGACCAGGTGGACTCACCGAATGGTGTGGTTTGTGATCTCAAAACGCGTCCCGCACAGTACAAGTTAATTTTCATGTACGCTTTGACTAAATCTTACGTGGTCGGTACAAATCATTGCTTTGATACATTTCACGTACAGAGATATTAACTGTTTATAAACAATTCTTTTGATATTTAAATTTTGCCAACTTCTGAAGAAAAGAACCGTTGTTTCGACAGGCAATAGATCTCTGGGTGGCACATTAATGACAATAGGTGACGTAACGGTGAGTATATGGCTATACACAGAGGATTTGTAAACTCTCAAGATGCTGACGATGCACGGATGTTTAGAAATTCATGAGCCTGATGTAAGGTCTGTTTCCAGATAATGGCGGATTGTTATCCAGTTCGTTGTGTGGAGACTGGATATGCTGAAAACACAACCTGCAGTTAGAATCCCTGTGCCTTTGGCAAACGTCTTCACCAGGTCATTTTCTCTTTCTTCCTAATGTTCAAGCCAGCAACCTTGCACGATTTGAGATCCTTCGCTTTGAAGGAAGGAACTAAGTCGCATAAGTCAAAATCAACCTCTCTCTCTCCCCGGCGGGGAATCGAGCCCCGGTCTCCCGCGTGACAGGCGGGGATACTCACTATACTACCGAGGAAATGAACGTGTCCCATCATGGCTTAAAAGGAGTGTTGAATTGGATACACGAATCGCGAAAATATTGCCCAAAAATATTCATGATGGAATCATGGAACCGCGGCCCCCCGGTGCAAATTCTAATACCCTTATAAGTGATCTGTCCAAGTCACCAAAATAAGCAGCAATTATCTCAAGCAACAGAAGACGCTGACTCACGTTGCGACTAAAAGAGAGAAAGTCATTTGCAACTCTAATTTTTAATTCCTGCACAACCGGTTTTTCGAAAGGAACCACAAAAACTTCAAAAGCGTCAAACTGGATGGCAATGTGTGAGGGATGCGGTCGGTCATTTAGGCACGTAATTTACGCAAGTGTGGTTTTAAATTTTTGTTCCTTCTAGTAGCGTTTCTTGTTCGCTGAAATCGAAATTGAAAGGTTGGACTCGCGAAACGAGGTGCATGAATTACTAGCAGACGTGTCATTGCGATCTTTAACGATCCTTTACTGACTAAGAGACGTTGCAATGGGGAATTAGCTCAAATGGTAGAGCGCCCGCTTAGCATGCGGGAGGTACCGGGATCAATGCCCGGATTCTCCACGTGCGATCAAGTTTGGCTAATGTTCCGAGCTCAAACAATCTGAAGTTGACTTTTTCTTGGGCATGGCACGACCATGCTGGTCTTGTGAATAACATACTTGGTCAGAGCGCTTGTCTTGTAAAAACGAAGTCATGGATTCAAGTACCATCGGTGCCTACAAGTATTAGTGTGTGGCACATCTTCCCGTGGTGACAAACCACCTGTTTTCCGCGTCATGATATTTGCCTTTGAAGTAATTGTACACTATACGTATGGAAGCTCCGGGTAATGGCCTGCTGTGAAAATTTAATAAAACAATAATATTGTCCCATTCACGCTTGTTGGATATGACACTGGTTATAGCCAACTCGGCGCTGCGCGCCTCGTTGGCTATTTACCATTTGATTTCCAACACGCCCTCATGGAAGAATTGTTAAATGACCACCGATCAGTGGGCTCAGTGGGTTGAGCATCGGACTACTGCACAGGAGGTCGCGGAATCATGCAAAATCAGTCCGGCCATACCAACACTCAGGGTCTTAAAATAACGAGGGAGAAAGTGCTGCCTTTGTAATGACGTGTGCAAATGGTCAGACATTCCAGTCTTCACGGACAAAGACGATAAACCATAGGCCCCATCTGACAACCCTTCAATGTTCGTAACCTTGAGGGACGTAAACGAACCCACGCACTAAAAGAAATGTGTGATATTTGATATTTTCTCTCTTTCGTGAAAAACACACCATTCGCCTGTCCTATGCCGTGGTGTAATAAATAGCATTCTGGTTTAGGAGTGTTCAAGTTAAGGAAAGAACAGCCAAGAAATGAGCTGAATTTGATGATAAACTAGTTGCTTGGCAACGGGCGAAACGGCAAGTCCTAGTGGTAAAAGCTAAAAAGAGCAAGGCTGATATAACGGTGAAGGAATCTATTTAAAAAAGCCAATATTTCGAAAGGCACTGCCTTTCTTCATCAGGGTTTTACAAGCAATGACTACGGTTAAAAAAGACGTTACAATTTGAATAGTGATATGGCATGTGATTTGATACGGCCCTAAAGATAAGGATTTTAACGGACTTAACGGATACGGTACAATAATAATAATTAACAAGTATTCGCCGAAGGCGAAGTGATTATCGGTGAATATTCACCGAGACGAAGTCGAGGTGAATATTCACCGATAATCACTGAGCCTGAGGCGAATAATTGTTTTAGTATAAATACACAGGTGATTATTTCAAAAAAAAGAGAAAAAAAAAACATTTCAACGCGAAATCATCTTCACTTACAGTGGCAAAAAGACTACTGGCAGCCATTTTGTCCGTCGAGGTGATTATTGGCTAATAATCCGAGATAGCGAGCCAATGAGAGCGCGCGATTTTGTATAATCACCTGTGTATTTATACTAAGAAATGATATTTTAAATTATATACGGTACAGAGATATATAAGGGGAAGGGTGGATTACATTTCTTCTTTCTTATTAAGACCTAAAGGTTCAAGAGTTTTCGCCATGTTTATGAGATATTGAGTCTCTTGGCCCTTCATATGCCAACCTTTTCTTGCAAATGAATAACGTTTCTTTCAATGGCACACACTACTTACAAATACACTGTACCGCTATGGGTACAAGAATGGCCCCTTCATACGCCAACCTTTTTCTTGCAAAATTTGAAACCAACGCTAACGCTCCTCACAAACCCTCACATATAGTGGCGCTACATAGACGACATCCGTATAGGATATGGACACATTCACTGGAGAACCTCATCAATTTCATATCTTACCTCAACGGAATTCACCATACCATCAAATTTACATGCAATCATTCGTTCACATCAATACCCTTTTTAGATGTCAACGTTTCCATCCTCAACGGCACAATTACCAACTGACTTATACACCAAACGTACAGACAAACTTCAATACTTGTTACATTCTTCATGCCACCCTACGCACACCAAACGTTCTCTTCCCTTTAGCTTAGCTCTCAGACTTCGACGCATTTGCTCCACAAACGAACATTCAACATTCACCCTTTGCACCAATGAACTCATCACATATCTCTACGAACGTGGTTGCAATCACCACCGTTCCTCAAACAGTCTTAAAACTCAACATTTAATGACACCAGCCAATATGGCGGAGTGCCAGCAAAGACTGAGCACATGGTCTCAATTTACCCATGATTCTTTGAGGCTCGTAAGATAATAATTAAAAAGATATGACAAAGATACTTCTATCGACACTCTCAAACACACTCAAAAAACCACAACGTGTTCCCTTTGTTATAACTTACAATCCAGCTCTTCGCTCCATTTCGTCGATTATTCGAAAGCATTTCAACATTCTTACTTCATCGCCTCGTTGCCACAATGTCTTCCAAACTATTACTCCTGTAGGTTTTCGTCGTAGTAGCAACCTTAAAAACTACCTTGTTCATGTAGTTATACATTCCATGCCACAGGCGAAACAAGACATATTACACATAACATCAACTGCAATTCAAACAATTTTATCCACATGGTACAGTGCAATCGTTGCCTTAAACAATACATTGGAGAAACCAAACAAAAGACTCAAAGACCGTTTTAACAAACACCGCAGACCAGTTGCCAAACCTACCAACGTCTCCAAGCCTACCACGGTTTCAGAACACATCCTCACTAATAATCACACTGCCACAGACATTTCACTTATTCCCCTT
>NC_090879.1:39131045-39133545 GCF_036669935.1 Montipora foliosa
TAATACATCCCTAATCCTGAGAAACAAAAGACACCAGCCACCAATTTTGGTGTACCAAATAAATGGAACCACATGTAATACCGGTACTTGCATGAGATTATATCTGTAACATTGTTCTTGATTCATTGAGTAACTCAGTTAACTATCAAATTAATTTTGTCATAATGATAAAAGTACACATATAGTGGTGGAACTCATGGAACAAATCTTGAAAATATTATATTGCCAGATGCTTTGTTTGTCTTCAACACTTTTCCAAAAAAAATTATGTGTGATGAGGTATTTAGAATTACCTCATTTAACAGTATTTCAAATTTTAAACTGAAAGCAGATATTGGGTGAGACAATGGATAAATGAAACTACAGCATCATCTTCCGCTAATCGCTAGGCATTACTAGTCTATACGTACACAGGCCTGTAACTCAGACAGTGCTTTATAATTATTTTATTGCAGTGACTGTCAAGAATTAGTTGTTAAAGTGTAATTTATGTGAGTTATTTGTAAATATCTATATGCATCACTTGTTTAAAAGCAACAATCAGCTTCTAAGTCTTTCAGACTTTCAGCTGTTTGACTGCATTACAGGTTTTTTACAGAAACATGCCTCAAAGGAATTTTTCCATGGCACCAACCTTTTCTTTTATCTGAGGGTTTTCTCCAACTCCTCTTCCATAGATGATACATGTAGTGGTATGTTGCAAGAAGAAGGCATCTTCTTGCCTAGTCTCAGCACTTTCTGTAACCAACTCTCTGTCCAAACTTCCCAGCAATCTTTGAATGAACCAATTCCCAGCTGTACCCACCTCCAATTTGAACTGTTAATCAACAAATAAATATAGAGAAAAGTTTCAGTTTTCTTGGAAAAAATAATTCATAATCTCACTCACATTTCCAAACAAAAATTATTACCGCTACTTACAGATAAAAGATGTCATAAGAATTTCATCCAGATAAGAACACTCAATATCAGGTAAAATTTAAGAATCCGATCCCACCAACGCGTCGGCCAACGCGTCGGCCAACGCGTCGGCCGACTGTCGGCCGACTGTCGGTCGACTGTCGGCCGACTGTCGGCCGACTGACGGTCGACTGTCGGCCGACTGTCGGCCGACTGTCGGCCGACGCGTTGGCCGCTGTTTAAACTTATAACATACAAGATGCGTCGGTGGTGCGTCGGTGGTGCGTTGGTGGTGCGTCGGTGGCGTGTCGGTGACTCATTTGGGCCTTATTGAACTGTTGAAAACCTAAACGTACCTTTTTCAAACTGAACGGAACTGTCTTCGACGGAAAACTTTCACTACCATATTGTATTTCGTGATATTAGAACCCAGTTCCCATTACGACAAGTGTTATTAGAACCCAGTTTTCACTCGTTGCCCGAGACTTCGTCATCATCAGCTATTTATATATATTATTACAGGGCTTCTAAGAGGGTGCAAATTTGGACATGCGGGACTTTGAAGTATCATTATGCGGCAAGGAAGCAGGACTTTGAAGTATCATTAAGTGGCCATTTCCAGTTCATTTTGCCGGACCAAGTCTGCCATCTCATCGGCGTCCTGTTGGGCCTGCGCTAGCTGTTCTTCAAGCTCATCAAACTGGGCCTTCAGATCTTGGTAAGCCTTGCCAAGTTGCTGATTTTTCTGCTGCAACTGCCGACAAATTGATTTGTAGTTAGGCTCAGCTTCTGGAGACCCTGCGGCTACCTGCGGCTGCTCCTTTTCTGTTGCCCTCCTCCCCTTTAGCTGGTGGCTGCTCGCAATCACATTTACGACTGTCGCCACTACAAGAACCGCACATCACTAAACAGTGGATTCTCGTGATGGAGTTCCGTGATCTTTTAGTTACACTGGGAAATTTTCAGTTCACCTGGTTTCGGAACTTCGGAAAAGACCAAGCATTTGAGCAGTTGCTGAAAGACATCGCTGAACAGTTTCCACTGCAGTAAAATTGAAATTACAAACGGCTCCTTTAGGAGCCACCACATATTAAAAGTCAATGATCAATAAAGAGTTTAAGCTTCCCAGTCCTTTATAATGCCACCACATATTAAAAGTCAATGATCAATAAAGAGTTTAAGCTTCCCAGTCCTTTATAATGCACGAAAAATAAGCATGTTAGTCGACTTGCAAATTAACTCCCCGCTTTGGTAGCCGACCCTTGCCAAAACATCGAGCAGACCTAGGTACTAGTGTTTCATTTTAAAAATGGCGGCTATTTGCCAATGGTGTTTTCGTCGTTCCTTATGGAGTTGTTCTTGCTTCCAACTGAAAGAACTAACAAAATTATAAAGAGTAAGTATTTAGACCAACGTGACGGTAGTGTTTAGACCAACGTGTCGGTAGTGTGTCGGCCAACGCGTCGGTAGTGTGTCGGCCGACGTGTCGGTAGTGTGTTGGCCGACGTGTCAGACACTATCACTTCTGTTATAACGTAAGTGTTTGAAGAGCAGACTCATCAAAATTTGGCTCTCTTTTCTTTAAACGCCAATAATAACA
>NC_090879.1:39141045-39143545 GCF_036669935.1 Montipora foliosa
CCTATCTTATAGGTCATTTATCTAGGCTCTGAATCGACAAAATGACCCACCGGTCTGCGGGCTATACAAGATAAAGGGCCTACTGTGCCGAGCTACCCAGGAGTTCTTGTAGCTCAGTGGGTAGAGTAGTGATTGGGAGGTCGTAGTAGTAGGTCTCCTGGTTTTTCAGTTGTCCTCCTCACCCCTTTTGCCAAACATTACACCGTTACCATCATTAGTTGCAAGTTTCTTGGATCTTTTACGAAACGCAATTTCAACATGACGCTAAATCTGTCGAATGATACTGATGTTGTGCTTTCGTAACTTTATATTTAAGATCTTATAATATTTGTAAATAAAGATTACATTCCATAACATCACAGAGACGTAGCTGATGCGCTATCTTGCACCCTTGCGGGGCAAGTAAGAAAGTAAAGGGCTTCCCCCCCCCCCCCTCCGGAATCCTGTCTACATGGGAAGCACGTAAACAGTTACACAAATCCGAGACACTCCATTGTTTGCACTTTCCGGGAGAGAGAATCAATATCACCTTCCTTTTTATTTCTTCTACTTGACTGAAAAACGTGCAAAAATAACATCCTCTCTCTCTCTCTGTCCGTGAGCTAAGGTAAGAGAAACTTCTGTTGGACATCCGCAATAGTTTTAATCTTTGAATATTCATCTTCGTTTTAATCTTTTAAGGTGGCTTACTACAGTGTTAATGGTTTATAACAGCCCAACTTGTAACTCTTTTGAATAATGTCCCAAGATGTTTTCCATTCTCTATTTACTGTTTGCTTAAGTCTTTTGCCATTCTATGTGAAAATTGAACAATTAAACGTAAACAAATGGCCAAAATAAACGACCGAGTACCTAAGGGGAGACTGGGCGCTAGTAGTTTAAATCACGCTTTTCTCAAAATCTAACCGTATGACACTCCCCTCAAAAGTTCAGGAATAAGAAATTGGCTCTGATTCAGCATTCATGCAAAGTAAAATAAAAATCTGTAAGGTAGATTTTCAGCTAATTTTGATTTCACATTTTCTTAGTTTGCGAAAAATGTGCCTTACAGATTCTTATTTTACTTTGCATGAATGCTGAATCAGAGCCAATTTCTTATTCCTGAAATTTTGTGGGGGGGGGGGGGGGGTCATACAGGTAGATTTTGAGAAAAATGTGATTTCAACTACTAGCGCTCAGTCTCTCCTTAGGTACTCGGTCGTTCATTTTGGCCATTTGTTTACGTTTAATTGTTCAATTTTCACATAGAATGGCAAAAGACTTAAGCAAACAGTAAATAGAGAATGAAAAACATCTTGGGACATTATTCAAAAGAGTTAGAAGTTGGGCTGTTATAATCCATTAAAACTGTAGTAAGCCACCTTAATATTCATCAGATCACTTTCATTATCTTTCAAACACCTAAGTAAGCAACCGTAAGGAACCGTTTCAAAAAGAATATAGTATAAATAAGTAAAGAAGGATGCGAGGAAAGTAAACACGCAGACTTTTCCTCCTCTGATGCGCACAAGGTTTATTTCTCTTAAAGCCACTCAATTTTGCCAACATGTGTGAAGAAAAAATAGACAACGAAGAAAAATCTCAAGGACAAATGAAGGCTTTTTCAGTGTCGGTACTCACAAAGAATGCTGATTCCGAACCGGGTCACAAACCAACGACTTCGGCTGAAGTAACGCAATAGCATAGCGTAAAGTAGTAGTAAATTAGACCGGCGTGAGCTTCTCTGACACTTTGATCGGCCAAAACATGGCATGCTCCGCTCTATGTTTCTTGTGCCCTAGAGGGGTTAGAAACTGGTCACAGTTCACTATACTGTACACATCTTTTAGGTTATGTTGTTGAAAACGCAAATTTATTTAATCCTCGAAATAGCCGAAGTTCTCGGCAAAGTTGATGCTGTTGTCTATGCCTGAAGTTCTCTGATTGTGTCCGTCCATACGATTCTCTTTCTTTCTCAAACGTCGAGTCGATGGTACATTATTGTTTTGCTTCTTCCAAACTCTGAAATTTCCAATCGACAACGTTCGAATAAAACTCCCAAATTTCATCCCATAGGGAGACTTCAAGCTGGAGTCCTTCTCGTCCTTCTCATCAATTGAATAATTGATGACCGCTGGATTTATAACATTTGGTGGTTGTTCTCGTTGCCGGCCTTTCACAACCAGATCGATCATATACATCCAGCGATATCTTTGCAAAACTGTTTCGCATTTTAGCGTGTAACATCCTTTTTCGGTGATTACTTTAAAACGAAAGCTGTACATTCGTCTTTTAGCTAGCACACATCTTGATCCCGGAGTCAGCTCGATCAAATGTAGAAAATTGCTGTTCTGTTCTTGCGTTTTCTCCTTGTGGAAATAAAGTCCTGTTAAGTTTAACGACGCCCAGTATATACGCCATCTACCTGTCGAATCTTCCTTCTTTAAGAAATCCGCGTGGTACGTTTGGTTCTCGTTCATCATGATATCCGTAAATGACTCCGGCATGAAAGCCGATATAA
>NC_090879.1:39148545-39158545 GCF_036669935.1 Montipora foliosa
AGCGGTATTGTTCAACAGAGATTCCCATGTTACTTACTTCTGACGAAATCGTGGACTAGTAGGCTCTTGTCAACTGTGCGTGGATGATTCGTCCAATTCGATTCAACAACAGCAGCAATGACAACACAAGCACAGGAGAGTCCCTTTTGCTTTCAAGTAATTTTAGTGCCTTTCAAATACTTTCAGAAACTTTCAGATATTCAAGCAGGTCTGCTGAGCAGATTCAAGCCGTTAAATGTTGGCTTGCGAGAGTCAATAATGACTCGTAAGTTTTCATGTGGCACAACCTGTACCAAAGGTCCAGACCGTGAATTGAAATGTTGCCCTGTGAGAGCACAACTCCTTGCTGTAATCCAAACTTAGAAGACAAGCCGACTGTAGGAAAGCCGGCGTGTAAAATCCAAGCAGCAAAGAAGAACGAATAACTAGATAAAAAACGATCTTCGACAACGTGCTGTTACACCCACAAAATGGCCGCTTTTTTACGTAGCTTAGCCGAGCGTAGACTGGGGCCTACCTTCGACGATAGTAAACCACGTGACAGCCACTATGTTCACCGTGACAAATCCAGGAATAAATATCTTGGGCCATGGCATTGAGTGGTTTAAGCCACACAAAAACACCTGAAAATGCCTTAATAACATTTATTTTCATTAACTGGGGTATAATAATACATTTTACAACAAATTGGTCGTTGGGTGCCCCTGAAGAGTGAATTCAAAGACTAGACCAAGGTGGATTGAATGGAATTTCAAGTGTTAAAATCGCTGAAAAGGTAAGATTATTGTCGAAGCGATGGCGCAATTGCGTGTCTTCACCACATGTTCCTTTGATCTCACATTATTGTGTTTTCCGTCAAAATATTTGCTTGTTTTCGCTTTCGCTCGAACATATTTACCTTTATATATTACATGTCCAGTTTTATCCTCTGGGATGAATTTTCCGTCGAAAAATCGGTTATTTGGGCGGTCAGTGTAAAACGCAGACTGCAGACTGCAGACCGGGGGTAAAATGCAGACTGAGGGTAAAATAAATATTAATTATAAAAAAACGAGTCATAAGGATAAAATAAAGATTGTTTGAAAGACAATCCTGTTTTACATCTGTTAACAACTCACATTATCATGACTGCAGGTCGCTGCACCTTTTGGGGATTCGATTGTACGCGTTGAAATCATCTGTGCTTTGTTTTTGCGCTTCCAGATGCATTGCAATGTTCCAAATTATTTGTCACACCGGTACATCGAGGGAAATCGATCGAAAAACCAACAATTATTACTTCGAATACCTGAATAATCTCGGTTGTCTTTTTTCGTTGCAACGAAATGCACAAAGAATTTCATGTATTCCGAGCAATTAGGACGCGGGGATTTCATTGGTTAAGCTATGCGTGATAACCCCTAGGGAGAGGTTATAATTGAAAATTACATCTTCCAGATGCAAAACAAACGAACTTGAGATACACGAAAGCGAATGAAAGGATCCTAATAAGAAATGTTTACACCTCAGTCATACTGGCTTAAGCCGACTGAATTGAAACGTTAAATGGTTGCAAAATCCACGTTATCTCTGTCTTTGTTAATTGGTATTGTAGCCATGCGTGTCAAAATAAATGAGTTATTGGATAATTACTCGATTACTTTGTTCAGTGCAGCAAAATGGACAGTTGAATTACGGGGTGGTGACTTCTTTGCCTAAAAGCAACTCACTTAACTAAACTATCCTTTTTCCAACAACAACAAGGATTCAAACAGCTTCAATTCTTACAGAGTTCGATGAAAATCCGGATTTAAAACATGCGGTGGGGCAACCAAAGCAATGGGAGATGTGCTGGGGTTTCAGTGTGAAAGTACAAACGGCTACTAACACTCTTATAACTCTTTTTTCATTATTATTTTATTAACCCACAGTCTGCAGTCTGCAGTCTGCGTTTTACACTGACCGGTTATTTGAGTGGTTTTTGGCAACAGAGGTTAATTATTCGTAATGCGATCGCTTCCGTTGCCGTTAGCAATGGGTCGCAAATTTGACACTTTTATCGCATTACACATTACGCATTGAACCACGTTATCTATTCCTAAAAATCTAAAAATATTCGTGCCTTATCAGTTTTCGGTCGAATTTATGTCCAAGAAGGCAGATAAATTGCAGAAAATATTAGTTTTGCATCCAAAAATTCGTAATCAACGCTAAAATGACCAAATTTTGCCTAGAAAACATATTTTACTGTTATTTTTCTTAAATTTTTTCGTTCAACTTTCGCTTTTATAAAATGTTTCAGTTTTCTGTAAATAAGTTATATGCTGTTGGAAAGCTTATTTTCTTAGCTTTAAAATGATGTATTTTTTCCCCCTAACTTAAATATTTTTTGAGAAAAAAAAAACATTTTTTGGCGATGGCTGATTTACCGCGGTTTTCTCGCGGTTGGGAAAGTAGGAAGAAGTTAGGCCAGTAGCCAGGTTTTTAACCTCAGAAAAGGATCTGTTTCGTCATACGAACGTGTGAGGACCTGTGAGCCAAAGGGCCTCTGCTGGTATGACTTCTGGGTGACCCCTTAATAACTTCTTACTAACCGAGCGCGAGGGCTGTACTGCCAGGGAAATATTGGCCCGAGGTCGTGACAGTACGGACCGAGCGCAGCAAGGTCCGTGCAAAAACGACCCAGGGCCAATAGGGCCCCAGTACGGCTCGAGCTAGCTCGGTTAGTAAGTAGTTTATTATATGGTTTTTTAATTACCTTTTGCTTTGTTTTTGCAAGCCCGTAATCGGCCCGTGGGCCAGTCACAATTTGCCTGGAACGCTGCACAACCGGGGGGGGGGGGGTACTCCCATATGAAACAGACGGGGATGCTTAGGGGTGTAAATTTTGGATTTTGGTCTCGCTTAGGGTGTTTCGGGCAAAGCGCCAATATTTTAAGCCGCCAAGGTCAAAATTTGCTTAAGTCACGCCCAGATTGGTCTCCTTTAGGAGTCACAAAAAAGCTTGAGCCACGCCCAGATGGTCTCCTTCAGGGGTTAAATTTAAGATTTCCGACTAGCATCCCCGTGTGTTCCATATGGGTGTCCCCCCTCCCCCCCCCCCCCCCTTTCCAGGGCTGCACGTACCACAGGCAACCCAGTGTACCCTTACGGAGGGTCTAGTTTGGTTATGAATTCAGTTACGATCGATTAACCGGTTACCGGTCAACCGCTGACCAGTTGGCTCAGTTAGTCAGGGCGCGGGATCAAAAATTCTTATGACCAACTCTCGGGGCCTTTAAATGACCGTGAGGACAAAGTGCTGCCTTTGTAATGACATCTACAAAAGGTGAAACTCTCCAGTCTACTCGGATAAGGACGATAAACCGTAAGCCCCGTCTCACAACCCTTCAATGTTCATAACCCCGTGGGACATAAAGAATCCACAAACTATTTGCAAAGAGTAGAGCATGGATATCCCGGTGTTGTGGTCTGTCCTATGTGGTATAGTATAGTGCATTCTGATTTAGGAGTATCCAATTAAAGCATAAAACCCATACTGAAACATTTCTTTATCTACTGGACATCGTTTTTCAAATCGTTTCTCTCAATAAGAGAGCAAAACGAGTATTTCACAACTTACAATGACCTTCAAACTTACTTTAGACATTAGACGAAAAACAGCCTGCGTAGCAAGTGCTTTCGTGTGGGGAACATGGAAGATTTTCATGATTTCTTGGCCGTGCAATTAATGAGACTCCGCCTATCTTTTGTCTCGCCCCATTTTTCGCGCGGCCAAAACATAACAGCACTGCATGAACCGAGTTCAGCAATATTCACAATTTCTACAGATCGGAAAAGCATTTCTGTGTTGACTGCCGATTCAATTAGCTGCTCTCCCTTAAAACTGCCTATGGATCGTAGACCTTGAAAACAAATATATCAGCATTGCAAAACAGAGAACGCTGCAGATGCAAGACATACACAAACTCGAGCCATTGCCGCATCAACATCAGGGAGCGATGTAGGGGAGAAAAGTGTGTTCAGTGATTTGTGTCTGGGTTTTCATGTCTTCAGTGAGGTCTCGTCTCGTCATTGGTTCAATAATATAAATTTCTCAAAATCGTTTCTTTTTGTAGAAATATAAACATTATGATTTAGAGTATCGATTTGTAAAATATTTAAGTCCATTCAATTTTCGACAGTCGACCTTTTACGGAGCTACAACTCAAACAGATTTTGTCCGATTCAGCTCAAATTTTTAGGACTATTTGAACACAGTTCGATGTACAAATTAGTGTAGACGTTTTTCAATTGTTTGACTTGTTTTGATTTTATACCATACTTTGTCTAAATCCCGGTCAAACACACCATAATTTTCAACTTTGATCAAAAAATAACAGATGGCAAACGCAATATATAAAGAATTGCTGACACCGTTTGGTTGAAAATTAATCTCAAAATCGATTGTTAAAAAAAATCAGAAAATTTTAAAATCCCTTGCAGCTTAAACCTCTAGAACAGGACTACCTGTGTTTGGTTTGAGAACTTCACACAGAAAAAATAACGTAACGGTCAAACAAAAGAACACTTTTTTGGTTTCAAAACCACATTCAAGGATGATACTTATTTCATTCTCATAGCATTAAAATTAAATTAAATTAAATGCTTTGTTTATATAGTGGAAGTGCACTTTAATAGCTATCAAGCTAGTTTACAGGCACTCCACTCTGGCTGTTAACAAGGTGAAACTTAACAGAAACATTATTAAGAACCCCAACTGGCGGGAGGCAACCAGTTGGCTATTTACAAAGCGTGGTAGAGTTGAATGCGGGACAACCAGAAACAAATCCAAGGCCGCATGCAAACCCAACGGTCTAACCACTGGACCACACTGCCACATAGTGTGTTGATGCGCACGATAACCCCTTCTACGAGACAACAAACCAAAAAATACATTCTCGTTTGCTAAACTCCATTGAGGTAAAGCGAAAGGTATGGCTTGGAAAGGCAACTTCTAAAAATGGACGTTTACGAATCTCTCCTGTATAGTCTCAGAAATATTAAACAACAATGGTTGTCTCTTTAGAAAAATGGATCTTCCCTCAGACTGTGCATGCTGCTCACAAAAAGAATCGCGGTTTGTGGGAACTGACAATAGTCAGATTCTATTGTCTCAGATAATGGCTGCCTGGGTTCCTATTACCCTGGCTACCAGAGGTTTTTCTCTCTCAGAGCGACGGAATAGCTCTAAGAGAGAAAAAACCTCTGGCATCGAGGGTAGGTTCCTATTTGTGAACGTACCTGAGATGTGTCAAATCCAACTTTTTATCAAGTGGTACGATAAACCCTGATATGACTCCATGTATTTTTAAACAAAAAACGTGGAACAAAAGTTCTGATTTGTTGACGAACACTTTTGAAAATTTGAAACTATTGTCGATCACATCTTTATCTTTGGTGATTCCGATTTCATCTCCCACTACCTTCGTACGGTCTTAACACACACGGCCCCTAAACTATGTCGATAAGATGTTCCGAAAAAAACTTTTTTTATCAGATTAAACAAGAGTTTCTGAACGAAGGTCTGATTTACGGACGTTCGTAATCTTTCATGTGAAACTTTTGGGTAGATAAAAAGATGAACCCAAAATAACTCCATGAAATATTAACACAAGAAGCGTAGAACAAACTTAAGGTCTTAAAATACCTCAGAATGAACAATAATGCCTTTTTAAATCTTAAATGTAAGAGGACTCCTAGGCTGAAAAATCGCTACTTTGAGTTGACGTGTATCTTAGGTGACATTTTTCAGAGCTGACAACACAATGGATACCCAACGGAAACTTAGATTGGCACTGATTTCTCCAACAGAATATCCCAGTGAAGCCCTCTTCAACTACGGTCCAACTATGTTCAGGAGTTGGTCACTCAGAGCATGAAAAGAAGTAATTCTTTTTGAGATGTCATGCAGACCAACTCATGATCACCACTGGCGCTGAAATAACTCTTAGCAGCCACACATATTTTCAACCAGTTTTTAAAAAGAAAATTTGGATCCAGGATAATTGTCAAGCACCCTGCATTCAAACTCTGTTCATTTAACTTTGTTAAAGTACCCACTCACTGTTCGCAAAGAAAGGGACACGGAATTCTCGGTGCTGTGGTCTGTTCTATTCTATCCAGCAAAACGTGGTCGGATGGGCATCGATTTCTCAAAGGGCTTATGGTGTGTGAGGCCACCTTAGCAGAAATAGCTCCAAGTCGTGGGAGCCGGAACATGTAGGCGTAGATAAAGATTACCTTACACGGTCATGCGAATGACTGGGCATTATGTAACTCAGTTACATAACATAACGTCAGGTGAGCTAAAGCAATGATTACACTGTTCAATTTTATGTTTTACTGTCGCACCCACATAATCAGTGGTTTACAAAGTTGCAAGCATTGAAAACATCGGTTTTCGGTTGCGTTAAGTGTGAGTAAATCACGCGGTCAGAGCTAAAATCAGTGACTCGAAAGCAAAGGTTTGAAACCAACGACTAACTGTTGAGGTCCAAGCGCGTGTCTTTTATAAGGTTGCGATTTTAAGGCATGCACTGAAAAATGACCAACCGAATTACATGACCTTGGAAAAAAAAAATTCTGCCCAGGAAAGATAAGGTCTGTCTACTGGGACTTACAAAAAGAAAGTGTGCCTTTCTAATTAAGTGCCAATAGTCTTCTGCCAGAGGTTCGAACAAAAGTGATTTGAGTCTCTTATGAAAGATACTCCGCCCCTGGGAGGAGAAGAAGTGGCCTTATGTATGGTTCAACAGTATACTACCCTAAAAGTTAAAAAATTGAAAATATAAAGGACAAACTCCTGTAAGAGTGTTTTGCAGTAGACAATACAAAAAGAGGTGACACAATTAACATCATGCAATTGAATGAAGGGGTAGTTTCTAAAGAAACTGTGGTGCTGCGTCGGTGGGGAAGTAGTATACAAAAATTTGGTTTTATCAACGGAGTTGATAATGTAAATTGGCCACCGTACAGAGATTCTAAAAGCTGACGTTTCGAGCGTTAGCCCTTCGTCAGAGCCCTTCGCTCTGACGAAGGGCTAACGCTCGAAACGTCAGCTTTTAACATCATGCAATGCCTACTGTGTTTCTATATGCGTGCTATCATGCGCACAGCTGTGAGATCTCACTGTCGGATTTGTTGCATGGTTATCAACAGTAACTCATATTTCCCTTTGTCAACTTTCTGGTTTTCATTTGCATGTAACATTTTAGCAGGGGGTCGACGGCATCCATTTCCTATCGCTGTTTTTCGACAGAGCTATGATATGTTACGTACGCAATCAAAAACGCCGGCCGAATCGTCTTTAGTCAAAACGGGGGTTCGTGTTTGAGAAAGGATTTCACTCCTTGCACTCATCAAAGGTCAAGCAAGTTGATCACAATACCAGAAACCACCAAACCTTTCCAAGTCACGAAGCGATGACTGAAGAAACTCCAGCGAAGACACTTCTGTCCAACGTCTCAATCAATAGCACCGTTTATCCCACTTTAAGCTCAAGAAGTAGATACATCTCCGAACCGTTTGGCATGACTGTAACCAGGCTTTTCCTCTTTGGGGTGTTATTTCTCATTGCATTAATTGGAAACTTCTTTGTGTTCACTGCCTCGGTCCGCAATCGTCGACTTCGTACGTATAGCTATTGTCTCATCATGAACCTTGCGATAAGTGATTTCTTGAGTATTTTGGGAGTTCCGTTTTTGTTAGTAAACGAACAGCTTCAACCAACTTGGATCTATGGTTCATTTTTGTGCCGCTTCATTAATCCTTCCCAAGTGGTCTGCGGATTGGTGACTACGAACGTCCACGTTGCTATAGCGATGGACAGGTATTTTTCCATCGTTCATCCTCTTCGCCATAACCCTTTTTGTCGAAGCCACTCGCATAAAGGATTGATGGTCGTAGCCATTATTTGGATACTAGCAGTAATTTGTTCTACTCCAGCGTATATCTTCAGGGAACTATTCACTGTAGTCTCTACATCAGGTGTCGCATTGGAATTTTGCATTGAGAGGTTCCCACCAATGGGGCAACTGAAATACAGTTGGCGTCATGTGTATTCTGTATTTCTTTTCGTCGTCAATTACTTGATCCCAATTTCTTTTTCAACAATGCTCTATGGCAATATTGTTGTTTACTTAAAAAAGTCGCAAAAAAGCCGCAAAAAGTCGGGAAGAAAGATAAGTCAGTCTTCACGCAGTGAACCAAGAGTTGACAAGAATACCACTTACGTTGAAAGACGCTTTATATTTATGGCTATTATTATTATTGTGATTTTTTTCTTTTGCTATCTTCCTTACCAAATTGTTTTTCTTTTAAGCGAGTTTGACCGTGGGGTTGAATGGCCCTATTTTCGTATTCTTTTTAATGTCGTTTATTTTATAACGTGGATCCCAAATGCAGTAAACCCAATTTGTTATGGTGCAATGGACCAACAGTATGCTAAAGCATTTCGGATCAATTGCCTTTCCTTTCGAGAAACTTCTAGCAAGGCAAGTCAGTCGGTATCACTATCGAGGGGCCAATCTCGCCGCCTATTAAAGGAGAACTGAAGGCTAGAAGATCAAATTTTTTTGTGTCTTATTATTATCGAAATATAACGTCCTTTACCTAAACAAACAGGAAAAATCCTTTTTCTTCTTGAAAGGCCTTGAATTTGCCCAAAATCTTTGGTTGTTTTTTCAATTTGAACGCCCGCCATTTTGTTTGCTTTTCCTTCCGGTTACTTCCAAAAAAGGAATGTCAGCCGCCATGTTGTGACGTCATTGCGCACAAGCAAGATGCTGGTTTTCACTGAAATCTTCTGTTATCGTTAAGTCTCAACATAGTACTCCGCTTTCTTCGTCGTTAATACACGTAAGTTTATGGCAGAACTTGAACCATATTCTTTCGATCCAATGCGAGAAAGTTCAGGATCGCAGGAAGAGGAAGGAACCGAAAGGGAAGGCTCAAGATGGGGAAATACGACTTGGTGCAGCTGTGATTTTTGCTTTAACCGGGAGGCCGGGACAGCAAGAAAAGGAATGCATCTGCTGCCGCGATATAGAGGAGCTATGAACAAATCTCAGGTGAATTGATTGTATTCAAAAGGCAATAAAAACAACTTGATTACTAAGAGATTCTGTTGGCTGCTTTGTTTTGTCTGTCATTTCGATTCAATTTGAGAAACTATTCGTTGTGTAACGCAGCATTCTAGCTTTTCGACCGTGTTTACAAAAAAAAGTGCTATAAACTGCCATCGCGGGTCTGAGTGCTGCGATTAATGAACAACATGTATGTAAACACATAAGCTCTGTTCGTAGTTTTGCGAATTTTCAAACTTCAATTAAACATCTTTGTGATCGTTGTCGAGTTTATAAAACCCAGCTTGAAGTGCGAATGCCAATCACGAAATAACGTGTCCCAGTTGCTTGCAAAAACAACCTTTCGGTTCACTTCTCCGGCGCATGGTTTGCCACTGAAATCTCCCGACTAAAGAAAACATAACTTACTCACTGGGCATTAATGGAATCGATGGAGTCGCAAAGTTATTCATCATGCAATTGTCGCATCGACCGCTGTGGCCAAGACACCTTCAAAACAGGAGGGTTCGAAATGATCCGAACAGATGTGACAGGGCTGGATATTTGGCTAGTTTTTTTTTCTAAATTCGGATGATCCATTCTTCGAGAAGGACTTCATTTTAAAGAGGGAAGCGATGAGAGTTCTACTAGAACAGCCCACAATAGCGCACTGAACCATTTTTCAAGTTTCCCGCGTTCAAGCAAGTGAGCGCAATGACGTCACGCATAGCGCCCAAGCCTGCTATAGTACAGCCAAAATGGCGGACTTCCATCGAGTGACCAATGCGGATCTCCCTGGCCTCATAAAAACGTCAAAATGTAAGGAACCCCTCAAATACTCGAATATTTCCCTTAACTAAGTCAGGCACGACAAATTTGGCGAAGGAAAAAATATTTCATTTTTATCTTCAGTTCTC
>NC_090879.1:39173545-39186045 GCF_036669935.1 Montipora foliosa
AACCGCAACCTTTTGAGTTCTTAGACCTAATGAGAGTAATTCAGAGCTAAAAAATGGCATCGACCGTTTCAAATGGCAACGACCGTTTGCGAAAGGGAAATAAGCGTCGGGCAGACCGCCCTTTGATGTTTTTAGTCCGGACTCTGAAGATATCTAGAGTTATCTTGAACGGCTGCAGAAGTATTTCATGGCAGACGATATTAAGAACGACACGGACAGTGTCGCCAAACGAAGAGCGATACTCCCCACTTCTATTAGTAGCAGTGCTTATCGAGTTTTGAAGGATCTATCATCTGTATCATTCCCGAAAGGCCAAACACGAAGACCTTCGACCAGCCCTCGATGTTACTGCGTGGTCATTACAAACCCACTCGCTTAAAAGTGTCAGAAAGGTACAGGTTCCATTCCGCTACCCAAAAACCAGGACAAAGCATCGTTGATTTCGTGAGTCAGTTAAAACGTCTTGATGGGACATGCGAGTTCACTAACGAACAGCTACGTGATAGTTTACGCGATCGTTTCGTCTGTGGGCTTCGCTCACAGCAGATCAAACGGAAGTTATCATCGGCTAACTTTAGTTTTGAAGAAAACTTGGTTTTATCAAACGTGTTGATAAAGGTCGAATTAACACCGCGAACGATTTGGAAGCCAATCCACAATCCGCTAATCTCATCCACAACACGTAAAAAACGAAATTAACAGCAAGTGCGAGGAGATGTGCCAGTTTTTAAAAAACTGTGGCTACCCTGACTCCGCTGTCACCACAGGCAAACATCGTGCCCAAGAAATCAATTTAAAAACCCGCAATACAAACGCCACAGAACGAAGAAACCAACAGAATTCCATTCACCCTCACCTACCATCCACAAAACCTTGCAGTCAAAAATGATTTTGTCATTCTCAAAAACTTCAAAATTTTCCGCAATGATCCCGAAACTAAACAGACATTTCCTCTACCAGCAATTATTTCATTTAAACGCGACAAATACATAGGTAACTTTAGCAATAGCATTGGTAGCCTTCAATGACAGCATTAGATTCGTCCCGTCACGCCAAAATGCAGTGGCGAACGCGCTATCTACCCTGTCCTTGCAGTCCACAGTAGACCATGAGAAGGCTGTCTATAAGGTCGAAGAACGACCAAATCCATTCATTACCCATTACGCACAAGGAAATCACCCACGCCACACGTGTTGACCCCATCCTATCGCAGGTGTTAGGTTACGTCAATCAAGGGTGGCTTCAGCACGTGGATGATCTTCGCCTTCAACCTTATTTCAACGGCGCCATTTTGAACTCTTTGGTGAACAAGATTGTCTACTATGGGGGCTACCTGTAATCATTCCGTCCGTCCTCGAAGAGTTGCACATAAGACACCCTAGGATTGTTCGCAAGAAAGAACTGGGACATACCTACGTATGGTGGCCTAACAAGGACCACGAGGTGGAGCAAGCGGTGCGCAATTGTAACAGCTGCCAACAAGTCAAGAAACCGCCAGCCCTAGCTTCTCTAAACCCATGGTTATGACCGAGTAATCCTTGGCATCGCATCCATGTCGATTACGCGGAAGAAGAAAAGGGACATTACTTCATTCTCGTCGATGCACGTTCACGCTAGATGAAATCTATTTCATGCGAGAAAACACATCAGCGACAGCAACCATTGCTATCTTGCGGGAACTATTTGCTCAATATGGCCTCCCGGTACATTGCGTTAGTGACAATGGTCCCCAGTTTCGCAATGAAGAGTTCGCTCACTTTTTAAAGCTGAACGATGGTAAACACGTCCGTGTTGCTCCGCCAGTAATGGTCTGGTCGAACGGATGGTCCAGTGATTCAAGGATCACATGAAAGCCAGTAAAGGCAGCAAACTATCGGTCCAGCAACGTATTACCAACTCCCTGCTAACGTACACCCTACCACAGGTAGAACACCTGCTTCTCATTTCCTGGGCCGCGAAATTCGCACAAGGTTTACCATCCTTCGTCCAAAGGTTGAAGAGAAGGTAATGGAATCACAAGCGAAGCAGAAGGCAGCGCACAATGCGCACACTAAATTTAGGGAGTTCTACCCAGGTGACAGAATCTTGGTAAAAGACCTTCGGAAAGAACAGACGTCACCGTTGCTAAACGCAGTGGACCGAAGTCCCACGTTGTCGTGCTGAACGACGGACGCGTTTGGAAGCGTCATTTCGATCATATTAGACATGATAGTGTGGACAGTGCAGTTTCTGAGGAGAACGCTGAAACGAGAGCGCAGGACGTTGCTCCACACCCTGTTCCACAAGCCATTTTACGTCCAGGCGTTCCATTCCCTCATCAGCCGCCTGAGGGTGTGTCTGTTCAGCAGCCAATGGAATCCAGGGACCAAGTTCAGTCGGAGAGTGAGAATAACTCTCATCTGCCAGCAGAAAAACCAGTTTTGGCAGAAATTTCCTCGTCCGATGTGTGTCCCACTCAATTGCTCCGATCAAGTAGAGTGCGCAAGACGCCAGACAGATTGATTAAAACAACATAGTTAACTAACAGTGTGATTAACCTTGTGCTGCATTCGTTGTTATGGACAATTGTTGACACTGCCAGGATTTAGGTCATCGGTCCTGACGTAGTTGCAGTTTTGCGTTCGGTTATAACCTTGTTTTGGAAGAATTACTGTTCAGTCTCACACGGTTGTTATACCTAAGAAAGGGTACACGTGATGTCTTACTTAAGCCCGTATCACGTGCTCGTTAGGTGCGATCGCGTCAGCTTTTTTGTTCTCTGAGTTGTTGTTGTGTAAATCGTTTTTATTATATAGATACTGATGAAATACCAGGATTTCTCCTTTTACTAAAAAATCATATTTTCATCGTGCGCAGTGAACATATCATTTTTGTCTTTCACATGTGAGAATATAGGTGTCGTCATGGTAAGGAACACGATTAGCCAATAAAACGCGAGCTTCCTATTCATTGCATGATACATTTATGCTTTAATATAATTCTTCTCACTACATTAACATTTTTATTGCAAAATTTTACATTATCATGATTTGTTTTTCATAATTTTCATATCTTGTTTCATGTTAAACAACATGCATGTTTTAGCGGTTGGTGACCACTTTTTCATCATTTCGAAAATGAGTAAAACAAGTTCTTTTAAATCTAGACATTTCATCAATATCTATGTAATAAACAGAACATTACATGGCCGCTTGGGGACACAAATTTAATCTTCTTGTGCTGAAAATATCTCTCACTTGTTCGCTTTGCTCACTCGTGAGAGAAATACTTTCAGCACTCGAAGATAAAATTTGTATCCTCGGGTGGCTATGTAATATCCTCTATATAAATAAATTTACTTGGATTTAGATTGCGGTTTCCATCCTTTTTAAATATCGAGCGACAGGATACGCTACACCCATTCAAGCCTAAGACCTTTTTTAGGTTATTGCAACTGTTTGAGGAGCTCCCTCATCTGCGATGATCGTTGATTCTTAGAATCTTCACAATTTGAAGTTCAAATTATATGACTTTGATATTTCACCATCACTAGTACAGTCAGAGGATATGAATTCCCCCAGACAAAAATAAAGCAATTTGTGGCAAAATGAGATTATTTTCATTGCACAAGTCTTTGTCTGTCCAAAAGTCAAATCAACTTTTTTTGACAGAAGGTTAATCTGAAAGTTGTTTTTTAAATCTCAGTATTACACTTAACTCTGGATGACCATAGAGCAAGTTTCAATCGAGTGTTGTAAAACCAAAACCAAAGTAATTACTTTGGTCAATCAAAAAGGACAGAGACAATCTGGTAAACCAATCGAAACTCTAAGTAATTCCATGTAGCCGACACAAAGCATGGGAAAATGTGCACGCATGAGCTACGATTTGGTTTGGGTTTCACTTCTGATTGATTGAAAAAGTGGTGCAAGAACATTGAACCAATCACTGAGTGAAGTAATTATAAACCAAAGCATTCCCTAATTACTTTCGACACTCAATTGAAAACCGCTCTAATAATCATTTACAAACAAGAAATGATTTTTGAAAAGCATTTAACCATAAAAAATTGCAATAAAACATTTCTTATATCATTGTAAGATTAAAAAATTGCTAAAAAAGCGACGAAGTTTCGACGTTAGCTAAACGTCATTATCGATATGTGATAGTTACCTACCTCCCAAGAACTACAGAGTCTTTTACTATCACTGATAGAAGAATCCGTGTAAGAGGTGAGTGTGAGACACAATGCAAATTTCAAAATGTTTCCAATTTGTAGCTGTTCCTTTGATTTTAACATCACTTTCTTTAATACACAAGCGCCAAGAACAAGGTGTTAAACCACCAAACAGAAAATTGTGTTGTCATCTTTGCAGGATTTTTAGACAACATTCTTTCGGATTTCAGCTACCCTGACATTTCATTAGAAGCACTTGTTCACAGCATTTGGAACCTCTTTGTAGCGGGAAGGGGAAGAGTATCTTTGGGAAGAGTATCTGTTTTCTAATATTGGTCATTATTATCATTATTTCCCTTGTCAATGTTTGAAGCTTCTCTAGCCTGAAGTTCATTTCCGCCACAGAAGACCAAACATTTTCTTGGTCAAATTACATGCATGACAGGTCAAGTGGATGGCTTTCAAAATGCAGGGGTTTGTCTGCAAGTGTTTCCTTCTTGTCTTGCCCATTTTTCACGTGTTGACACATGATACAATGTCTTAGTGAGTCGTCAGACGACTCACTAAGAAATTCTATCAGGTGTACCTTTTCGCGCCCTGTCTAAAAAGTACGCCTGATCGCAGGTTAATTTTATTGCATTTATAGGACAGATAGATAACTACGAACATAATTGTGTAATGGCAGAATGAAATTCCGGTATTTATCTACGCCCCTCATCTTCCCACTTACTTGCTCTTCTTGTTCTGCCATCAATTCTTCTTCATGTTCCTTTGTCCAGTCGAATATCGAATACGTCATTGCACAACCAAGGCACACGTCACACTGTTCTTTAAGTCGACATATTATACTCTCCTTCACCTGACAGCTGATGTGCTTGTTATAAAAGGCATCTAAGCTTATGTTCGGAAGACAAGTGGGGTAATCGTGAGGCCATGAAACTTCCAACAGGAATGACTTGAAATGTCCATCTTCACCAAACTTGTATTGAAACGTAGTTGGGTTTATTTCAATAAAATTTTCGTCCGATTCGTAAATAGAACGCAATGCCTCCCTCTCATCTTCCTGATCCTCCTGACAGCTCATTTTAGAAGCGGCATTTACTATCTTCTTCCATGTTCTGTTGCTGTCCTTGATTAATTGCGATAAGATGTGATTCAATACATGCTGTTCCTTTTGCGAATGGCAGTAGACGCTGACCAACTGTTACATCGGCACGTTTTTAAGCATGTGAGCCCAACAATTCAACATGGCTTCTCGCCATGTAGATGTGAACGAACGTCGGCTTCGGCCTGTTTATGGTATTATTTCAGTCACAGCAGATGCTAAATGTTTGAAATATGGAGAACGCAATGATTACCCGACACTATGTGTTTCTTTTGCAGATGCTTTGGATAGCATGAACAACAAACAGGCCATTCAACTTGCAGATAAAATTCTGAAGAAACAGAAAGACTTGCACTGCGCTAAGGTAACGCTTGTTTAATCTTCAAGTAATTTGTAACGCAAATAACCATGATAATCTGTAAACAGTTTTGTTAAGAAAGTGTAAAAATCTGCAATTATTGATTACCAGTTTGAACTTAACCAGGAGAATCGAGAGTTGGTCCTGGTCACAATATTTGTACCTAAATTAAACAAATCCAGAAGCTTTTCCGACAAATGCTTAAAAAATAAAGAGTAATTGCCAGGTCAGTTTTCTAGCGATTACCATTTACAGTTTCCAATGCACAGTTTTTTCAATCATTTTTTTTTGGAAAGTGTTTTTGTTTATTTTTATCAATTTGATCTAAGAAACGTCAGTCCTTGTGTTTTACCAGGAAGCATGCAAATTTCCATAAGGCCCCACCACTGCCTTAAAGTGTTGAATTGGAATGCTAACCCAGCTCCAGTTGAATACGGTAACTTGTCAGCCCAGCATGCTTCGCATATAGCAGAGATGAAAAATAGGCATGCATTGTGTACATGTGGTTAGTGCAGAAGGCTGATATTGTGTAGTAATTATTTTTGCAAAATTAATTTTCTTTTTAAAATACAATAAAAAACGTTCTCTGGCTAAAAATTTTTGAAAAAGAATATAAGCTTTCGGCTGTCGATCTACAGCCTTCCACGGATAAAACGTTGAATGTAAATTAGTGAAATATATACAGAAAAGGCGAGATAAAAATGATAAAAAGAACAGAGTAAAGGTATGAAAAATGGTGGCTATTGTTTAAAAAGAATTTTATACTGATTAGGAATCGGCTTAAAGTTATTGTCAGCATGCTTGGTAGAAGAGGTGTGCCTCTAGAGTTTTCCTAACACGAAAAGAGCCTTTGTCGATAACTCGAGAATGACTGAAATCAATGCGATGACTGAAGACCGTGCATGTTTCGCAATGTTTGACCCATTGGCACATGTTTTTACATTCCTAACGTGTTCTTTCTTGCGGGTTTCAAAGCAACGGCCAGTTTCACCTATATAACACCAATGTGCTGAAACCCGCAAGAAAGAACACATTAGGAATGTAAAAACATGTGCCAATGGGTCAAACATTGCGAAACATGCGTGATCTTTCGGTCATTGCATTGATTTCAGTCATTCTGGAGTTATCGACAAAGACTCTTTTCGTGTTAGGAAAACTCTAGAGGCCTGGCACACCTCTTCTACCAAGCATGCTGACAGTAACTTTAAGCCGATTCCTAATCAGTATAAAATTCTTTTTAAACAATAGCCACCATTTTTCATACCTTTATTCTGTTCTTTTTATCATTTTTATGTCGCCTTTTCTGTATATATTTCACTAATTTACATTCAACGTTTTATCCGTGGAAGGCTGTAGATCGACAGCCGAAAGCTTATATTCTTTTTCAAAAATTTTTAGCCAGAGAATGTTTTTTATTGTATTTTAATACGCCTAATCCTGGCTGCGCTTCAATTTTTAATTTTGTTTTGTTGCTTATTGTTGTTGTTTTTGCTTCCGATTATGAACCGTTTGATGTTTTCACTTAAGTAAGCCCTATTGGATAGGGTTGGATAGAGCTGAGACCATTGGGAAATGGTCTGATGACATTAGTATTTTTTATTCCCACTCAGATGTTAACCATTTAACTGCTGTTGTTAACCCATTGAAAAATTCGTGTGCCGTGTGTGTGATGTGTAAGACACTTGGAAAATTTTCTAGGTTTTGCAGTGGAAAGCGAGCGTTAAAAATAAACCATATGCGCAGTAAATGTACACAAGATACTGAGTTCTAGAATTAAGTTCACCTTGAAGAAGAAACAGTGAACTTCCAGATGATGTAAAAATATTGCTAAAAAGTGATTCAAAACACGTCCTAAGGCTCAACTGAAAATGTAAAGGTAGAATTTTCGAAGCAGCGCGCGTTAAGCAAACAGGAAAGTTTTTGATCGCTAACTAAACAAAGCGCTTGAAAAATATATATTATAACTCAAAATATGCCTTGTGCAATTTACAGTTAAGTGTAACCACTCAATGGATAAAAATTGCTCGAAATTTATTCCAATCGCTTTGTTTTCTTGCAGGTATAAGTGCAAAAATTATGCACAAACACCGCTGCCGAAACAAAATTTCACGAGGAGCTTTCGGCTTGTCGAAATACACGTGCACAAAACCACAAGATTAATTTAGTTAATTGATCACTATCATGTTTCATGAGAGAACAAACAAGGTCAAATTGTGTACAAAAGTGCTCTACAGAAGTCTGTAAAGTTTGGAGGGAATGTGGATTTTTAAATGCAATTTGGCCCATTCTTTTGAGAAAATTCCATTTTCTATCACTGTGACAAGCTGAAAGTTTAACTCCATAAGAAATACATTAATTTCCATTACAATCTGATTTACAGGCACTAAAAGGACTAGCTTTACTGAGGTCAGGTAAGGCTGCCGAGGGGGAGGCGCTGCTAGATGAAATTGTACAGGCTCAACCAGCTGACGATCCTACGCTTCAAGCAATGACAATCTGTTACAGGGAAATGCAAAAACGTGAGAGTTCTTTGACTATTTATAGCATTCTTTTTCACTTGCAATACAAGTTACTATAAAGGTTTGTCTCATCTAAGCATTTCAAAATGTTCAATTTTTCCTTGCTCATACACTTGGAACAAGACAGTTGCCATCATTATATTGGGCGAGTTGGGGTGACTTGCTGTACAGGAAACTTGAATTTGCATACTTTGCAGTTGTATATTGCACGTGCAGTTTACCTTGGACATCAATCCCCCCCCCCCCCCCCCAAAAAAAAAAAAAAAAAAAAAATTAAATTTCTCTTGATTCTCTTAATTGGGGCTAAAAAAAAGTACCTCAGTATAAGCTGGGGTTGTCATCTGTAAGGAAAAAAGGGAACTGCGATGTCTTTATTGAAGGACCGAGAGCACTATGCAACACAACAGACTCAAAAGGTTGCTTACGTTCGTTCCGTAAAAATTAATATGTGTGTCACACAATGCATGCATTACTTTATCCCTCTTTTCCTTAGATACTAATGGTCAACTAAAAAAGATAATACCAAACATGACACTAATGAAGTTCAAAGTTTGAAATCTAAAACAAATCTTAACTGTCCGTGATAAACATTCAGGCTTGAGTGTTCTCACAACATCTCACAAAGTACTCGGCAACAATAACGAAAACAGGTCATGTTTCCTTGATTAATCATCTCGGTGAACGGATCATTCACTTGGGTCTGGAAGTACTGAGCTGCGACGGATGTGATGTGATCTTCTCTTCTCTTCTGTTTGATGAGAACAGTCTCCAGTTACGGCCGATGTCGGGAGTGTCGACATCTCAAATTGGTGTCTGCAGAATGCTATGGAACATGGAAACATTTAGTGTTACCTTTGATCCATCTCCACGTTGGGCGGTGACCATAGTTCCTTTCCGTTCTGTCACCATGAGCGGAGTCAGGTCATACTGTGTCAACAGCTCATTTAACCGGGGTTGTTTCATGAGAACAGTGTCTCCTTTGTCAATGGGGTTTGCTTCAGCGTGCTACTGTTAGTCTGCATAGCGTTTCATGATGTTTTTTGCTTTGGTATCACGCTTATACTTAATTGCCTTCATCAGGGGTTTGTTGAAATGTTCATGAAGATTTTGGTCATGAAATAAAAATACAAAATATAACTATTTTTATGCTGCTGGTAAAAATTTTCGTTTATACTGGCAGTTGGCTAAAAGGAAATTTTGTTTTCAATTTTCCAGCGAGTGCAGTAACGTGTCTCTGGGGCTCCTTTCCATTTGCGCTTATTTTAGCCAAAATTTTGTGCTTGTCAAAAACGTAAGGAAAATTGGCATTGAAAACCTGGCACCTTCCCTCTGCTTCTTTTCTTGGAAGGTATGACGGTTGCAAGAAATATTGTTTCTCAGGCTAAAGTACTCATCTTATTTCTCGTTGGCGGTTTTGTAATCTTCTTGCATGATCATTAGTGTAAAGAAGATGTCTTTCACTTCGGCGCTGGCTTTGTGCAGTAAACTATGACGTTTCTGCTTGGTGTCTTTGCATCCGGCGGCACAGGAAAACAGCTCAAACTTTGGACCCACTTCTCCCATTGTTGGGCAACAGAGGCTTAATCACCATGTGGGTCAAAGGCGGCTATCACCTAGTGAGCGGCTATCGGAATGTCCGTTGGGGTTCAGAAGGACAGAGAATACTATACAACACAACAGACTTGAAAGGTTCCCTACGTTCCTTTCGTAAAACTACTTTAGTTGCCGGTACGTCCCTGAAGCATGATGGAGTCGTTATGTGTTTCACACAATGTATATCTTACTACAGGAACAAAAGGAAAATACGTGTAGCTGGAAAGAAGGAAATTGCATATGAAATTAGCTTGACTTGATTGTCTTCATCATAAAAAGATAGCGTCATCACATCTTGAGCAGCTTGGATCAAGATTCTTTTAAGAATGATGTCAACTTGATGAAAATTGTGTCTCTTGTTGGAAACCAAATCAACCAGCTTAACCAAAATTTTAAATGTGTAGGCTGCATTGATGATGTTTGGAAGAAATAATATAGTAAAAACCACGTATCCTCTACACTGTTACTCTATCAGCCAAGAAGCACAGCTGAGCTTCTTTAGTTAAAGTGTAAGCTATGGCTTGCTAGGAAGTGTGTAGAAAAGAATAATTTATTTTATTATTATTTTGTTCCAACCAAGATGTTCAGGGATGACATACCCGTATTTGTTTAAACAAACTTGCCAGCTCTGGTATCTGCAGCCATCTACATCTACATCTACATAGATCTACATATTGTCCAGCACTTTGCAAAGTCCCTTTTTGGCTTATGGATGTTAAGTCTTTTTAGAGACATACAATACAATACAATACATACTTAATTGACCGCTCCCCATAGGGCTTTTCAGGGCCAATGAAACACAACGAAATGACGGAACAGAACAACAACAACTGTTAAGAATCCCAACTACATGTAACACCACCAGAGATGTATCCAGGTTTTCAAATTTGGGGGTCCTCTGGACCCCTTTTTGAAAAATTTGGGGGTTCATTGCAAAATTTTGGGGGTCCAGCTAATTAATATTCAAGAATTAATATTCAATCTATTGCCTCTTAATTGCTGCTGAGTACCCTTTCAGATTTCTAAATTGCACAAAAATAAAGTCTTATCCCTCCCCACGAATATGAGCTTAAAATGGTCAATTTCTTTGAAACTGTTATGCTCGTTGATCCCTCAATCAAAATGTATGGGCTTTCAAAGCTCCATCGATCACATCTGAAAAAACGTCCCGAGGAATGTTTTAGAACTGTTGGCTCCAGTTGATAAATGATCTAGATCTCCACAGCAAAAACTTTGCCATGGCAATGTCAATAATCAAGCGATTGAATACATTCAAGTTTCATGTTCAACACATTAATTTTAGCACTAAATCCGAAAAAGTTGCATAATTTGCAAAACAGACAAGTTACGTGCAAAAGAACCGAGACAATGACACGTGTGCACCCGGAATTAATATCAACAGGGTTGCACAAAACAAAAATTTAACATACTTCGCCGTTGGATTCTCTGTCATTTCGCTCACGATAAGCGAACTAATGCTTGAAATTCGCTTGCAAAGCACGCGACAAACTGAATTTCGACTGAAATGTTTTATCACAAGTGTTGCCGATTGTCTCACCTAAAAAACAGCTCTGATCATGTCACGCAACACGTGGAAATTCAAAACTTAACTCCTCAAGCTGGACATAATGATTGACAAAATGAAATCATTCCACTACAAAAATCTGAAAATAGCAGCTTACCTTAAAATTTTAGGAACTCAATCATTTCTCCGTTGTGAGAAATGGGAATGTTCAATTTCCTTGTGAAATACGCCGTTCGCATGTTTTTCCTGGCGTTCGTAATTTGCATAAACATTCGATTTTTTTTCTGCGTCCAATTGGACCCTTTGTTCCATATTCTGTGCGTCCAAAGGGAAAACGAGTGCGTCCCAGGACGCAATGACGCACTCTGGATACATCTCTGCACCAAGCCGGCCACTCCTGCTGGAGAGAACAGGACAGCCACCACACCAGGGACTCCATCCCTTACTCTTCTCAAATAGTGTGTGGGTTCTTTTATAATTATAGCATCCCACATGCACAGGGCTCGTATGAGCATGAAGGATACTGGTATTTTGTGAGACGGGGCCTATGGTTTATAATGACTGTCCTTAACTAAGAAGACTTGAAAAGTCTAACCATTTGCAGATGAAAATTAAAAAGGCAACACTTTCTCCAGACTCGTGTATTTTAAGATCCGGAGTGTTGATCTGGCCAGGGTTTAAACCCTCAACCTCCCGTGTGACAGCCCAATGCTCAACCAACTGAGCCATGCGTGTGCCATATTATTTTCATAAATGTTTTGCGGGTATGCATTAATTTCTCAAACACATTTTTTTGCAGCTGAAATGATTCCCCATATTTATGAGATGGCTCTTAAACAGAACCCACAGAATGAAGAGTTGTACTCTCATCTGTTCATGTCATATGTTAGAATAGGAGATTACAAGAAACAGCAGCAGGTAATTCCATTGTGAAGAACTTCTTGATACAGCTGTCTCTTAAAAAAATGAGTATTTTGTTTTTATTAAAGCAGCAGATTTGGTGGAATAAACTCAATAAACATCTCAAAAGAATCAAGTTTGAGGGCCCTATGTGAGCCCTGGCAAGTGCTTTTTCCTTCAAAATAAGTTGTGGAGCTGTGGAGTGTGAAGTTTGATGACCATAAAAATTATCTTAGTAATTATTGAAGTGGAATAAAAAAAAAAAAACACCATGGTGTCTTAAAGTGCAGACCACCCAGAAACCTAAATTATTATGATTTGTACATATATATTTTCGTAATCAA
>NC_090879.1:39191045-39198545 GCF_036669935.1 Montipora foliosa
ACGAAAAGGCTCTGGGTGTTCTTAGAAGTAGTTTAGCTGGTATGTATTGTCTAAAAAAGCAGTTTGTTATCACGTCATGCTTGAAATTAATTTTTTGATAAATAAAATGTATCTGGTTGTTTTGAAATTAATTTGAAATAATTTAATAATTTTTTTATTACTTAGCATTCTGTAGACCTCTTTTAAGTTTCAGTCTCTGAACTTTGATATGAAACAAAAATGAGCATTTTTGTTACAGAACCCCTGTCCAGGGCTTGAAATTCGCGAAAAAATCCGGTCACAAAGTGGCATATACCATTTGCTTGTCAAACCTTGAATTCTAGGGCCTGTCCAAAGTCTCGATAACTTTTTGGGCCTGGCCAAAAGCCATGTTTTTAAGTTATCGAAAAGCAAAATGATTGTGGAGTTTGCAGCAGAATTGATTGTTAGTTTATTTTTGTAGTCTTGTGTTACAAAAAGCTGGAAAGTACCTTAATTAACCCATTGACTTCCGGGGTTCCCCATTGACTGCTGGGGTTCCCCATTGACGAGTAAACTCGTATGGCCGGTTCGGGGCAGGTTGGGAGTCAAAGGGTTAAGCACTTTTAGTGGGACTTGATACAATAGAGACCTTTAGATCCGAGGACGAGGACAGCTGCGAATACAAGTCTTCCGTTCTGACCAAGTGCACTTCGAAAAATGTTGGCCTCCAAACCTCATGCACATTCTCAGTATGGAAAACTTCTACCCGTCGTCCTGGTCCTTGAATCTAAATGTCCCTAATATTATATGCATGGCTACGGACAAGGACTCTCTTGACCTGGAGATGTATAAACGTTTCTGGCATTCTGTTAGCTGAGGCACATAATCACCAGTAGTTTTGTGCTACTTCCAAGTGAAGTGAAAAATCTTCTTTAGTTGTGCAAAGACATAATACATATATTACGGTAAAACCTGTACTGTTCTCTGTGCTCTCCCTTTGAGCTTGAAGCATCATGCTAACTTGGAACGTACTGTGGAATCATTGTCCCTAATTGCCTCTAAAATACCAGTAATACTTGCCATGACACGTGAGACCTAAAGGAAGTTACCTTTATTTAAATAATACCTTCTGATTTGATAGAAAAATATAAAAGGTTAACAAAGTTCATGTGAGGTTATAACATGAATGCTGATGATACATACTGTAGCACCTTTCAATTTTCTTGTCATGAGTTTACTAGCCATTTACCTTTGATTGTAATCTGAAAGCAAAGAAAATGCACTTACATTGTAGCCCTTTTCATTGCAGTTTTTTATTGCAGTCTTGTTGTTTTACTTTCACAGCTAAATTAATTAGTTATATGGATGAAAAGGATGAAAAAGAAGCCAGTTATTTATTGAAGCTTTGCAGATGGTGCGAGTCTAATGTGGCATTTAAAAGGCTGATTTTAAACAGGTACAGTGCAGCCAATTTATTATTATGAAATTCCTAATGTTAGGCCTGTACATCAATCCAATGATAAAATGCATTTCATTGAGGGAAAAGCTCATTGTTTAGAAAATTGATCATCCAAACAAGCAAAATGTTGTTTGCACAGACTTTTAATAAGTGTTGGGAGTGGTTGGTTGGCTGGTTGACTTTACCTTACTCAATCACCTTACTTTAGATAGATAGATAGATAGATAGATAGATAGATAGATAGATAGATAGATAGATAGATAGATAGATAGATAGATAGATGGATAGATAGATGGATAGATAGAATGATAGATAGATAGATAGATAGATAGATAGATAGATAGATAGATAGATGGATAGATAGAATGATAGATAAATAGATAGATAGATAGATAGATAGATAGAATGATAGATAGATAGATAGATACTTAGATAGAGAGATAGATAGAGAGATAGATAGATAGATAGATAGATAGATAGATAGATAGATAGATAGATAGATAAGTTTATTAACAAATAATTACATAGCAGCCCTTGAGCTGAATTGCGTAATGTCACTAAATAGGCTTGTAATAAACAAATTGTAAAATATAATAACACTAAAGATATCGTTCAGTATATAAAAATTAATGTTCCTGGAGTTTGTACTCGTTTTGGCGGCAGCACATCGATGGGATGAAAGTGTTCTGGAAACGCTTAGTATTTATTCGAGGAATATCAAATGTTTTCTTTCTCCTGAGATTATACTTCGATTGGTGTCTTTGTGGAAGTAGATGAAATAATTTGTGCGACTGATCATGTATGATCTGGTTAAATAATTTGTCACACAAGTCATGCCTTCGCTGATGTAACGTTAATTGGAAAATCTCAAGGTTTCGTTGGTACGTCTCTCTTGGAGATACAATTGAGAGGACTCATTTCTGGACCCTTTCTAGATCTTTGCTTAGGTACTTGGGAAGAGCGTGATTGAACACGGGAGTATTATATTCGAGCACAGGTCTGATGCAGGTACAATAAAACATGATGATGCTTTATGACTGATAATGTACATTGTACATGTCATCTCAACTTCTTGGTGGTGAATAATTTTATGAGATTAATTCAGAGGAGGCCAGGGATGCTGCTCAGGACCATGATGGATGGAGAGGTTTTGTTAAGGCTACAGTTTGCTGTGAACCCTAAGGATAGCTTGGTGCTGCATTCAGCAGACAGGGAGAGTTGTAAAGAGTTTGAACCAGTGACCTCCTGCGTGGTAGACCAATGCACTTACTACTAGCTTGCAAGCAGGGGAAGAGTGGTGGACCGCCAACTAAGCAAACATACAAGAATGGTTTTTTTATGTCTTTTTTTTTTTGGTTTGAATATGAGCAAGCATGCATTTAATTGTTGTTTGCGAAAGAGCAAACTGAAACTATTAAAGTTGAGATAAAAGAGTACACCGTTTCACTTTTTTCATGTTCTTGTACCTTATTTCTTTTCCACCACAAAAACGTAAGATGTAAGTGTTGGAAAAAATAACCCAGAAAGGAAAACTTCTTGTTTCTTCGGACCTAATACACAAACAGCGGTGACAAACATTAGATACATGTATATATAAAGGCATCATTTGAAATAATTATTATCTTTTACTTGACGTTTCGTATGCTTCTGCTTACCCCCCCCCCCCCCTTCCCGGTACATCTTCAGCAGTGACAGTTAACACAAAATTTCAAAGGATCTTGATGACAGCAGGCAAGTTAAAATTTTAAAGAAAACGACAACACTCTTAAATTTGCAAAACATGTTTCGACAGAAACTTCTGTCATCTTCAGTTGATAGATTTACAAAGCGTTAGAAGTTGAATTTATAAGTAGGAAAAATGCTAATTACATAGTAACAACGGAATGTACATAAAACGTGGCAATGTGAAAATTAAAATTTCACATTGCAATGTGGCAATGTGAAAATTAAAATTTCACATTGCCACGTTTTATGTACATTCCGTTGTTACTATGTAATTAGCATTTTTCCTACTTATAAATTCAACTTTTAACGCTTTGTAAATCTATCAACTGAAGATGACAGAAGTTTCTGTCGAAACATGTTTTGCAAATTTAAGAGTGTTGTCGTTTTCTTTAAAATTTTAATACAAAATTGGAGTTTACAAATCTACAGGATCACTAACTTTTTAACTATTAGGTAACAACAGAGGTGACAAAAAAGCTTTACGCTTTACGCTACTGACTTATTCATTTAAGGTTGGCTTTAAATCTTTGATCAACAGTGTCTCCTTTATTTTACAGTGAGTGTCGGATCGCCCTTAAGCTAAAATTTCAAAATTATCCCATTTTAAACCGTCACCAGTTGATGTAACATGGTCCACAAGAGCCGATGTTTCTGCTGAAACCTGAAAGAAGTACATGTAACTGAATCAGAAATAAAATTTAATGTTGTATAGTTAAACATCCCCACTCCTTGCAGAGCACTGGAAAAAGTCAATCACTTACTCAGAGTCATCTCAAACTGCGGCAGAGTGAATGCTCTCCCACAGGAGACAATTCCAGGTTTTAGAGTAATGTTTTAACCCAACCCTTGCATTTTCTGGGGCTTGTCATCAGGCTATGCTGTTTTCTAAAAAAAAACAAAGTGATTCAATGGAGCTGAATATTTAGTATTAATACATAGTATCATAGAATGTTTTGATTAGATTTATAAAGCCTTTATTAATTTTGATTCTTGTGTCATTGCAAATCCTGAAAAAAAAAAAAACAATGTCCTCAAGCAGTCAAACATTACAAGCTTGAGATCTTTAAATTAATTAATTAAGCTAGCCTTGGGAAATTTTGGCCATGGGCTTGAATTGTAAAACTATGAATTTATCATTTTAGGGGCTTATGGTCACATTGTTAACAGGTTGAGGTTTTTGAAATCTGCTTTTTTGCTAATTGGAGTTGTGTTATATTTGTCTTTTAGGCCTGACCAATGGTCATACTACCAGTCATATTTCACCTCAGCTTTCAATCTGATAAAGGAGGAATGGCAACCAGATGATCAAGTGGAGTAAGTGTGTTGTCACTTTCATTATTGTTAATAAAATAACAGTCTTATACCATTATACACCTCTACTTTCATCTAAAGTATGTGTAAGGGCTCTTGTTAATTATATTACAGAGCTTACAAGGTATAAGTAGCCCGACAAACACAAGCTTAGACCAGTAACTGTTAATGATCACTTGTAATTTGTTAATTTATTATAATAATTATTGATTCTACTATGGTACTGAACATTTAAGATGTCTGTGCAGTTGCGGCACCAAAGCTATTGAACCTGCTTCCTGTAATTGTATCTGTATGAGAAATATTGTTTACTGAAGAAGTCTCTTAAGGTGAAGGGTGCTTAATGTTATCACCTGTAATATCACTTATATTACTTTGAGCAACTAAAAAATTTGATTGCCTTAGAAGTGACAAACTATCTAGTTGTTCCCTTTAACGTGAGCCTGATCATGATGATCATACGTGTGATCTCTCCACTACAGAGAAAACAGTAGGCTACCTCCTACATATCTATGACAGACTTTTTGTATACAAAATTTTAATTTCCATACATTTACAATGTACTTTATTTTACAGTAGTTTTATTTTTCAAATCTTCCATGTATATTACTTTTTTTGATTCCTGATTACTTTACGTGTGGTCTCTAGGGAAATTCCTGATTATACATTAGGAGCAGTCCATGAATTTTTGTCATCTGTCATTGAAAAGGAAAAAGAAAAGGAAAACAAATCCTGTAGAGGACCATTTTTAGCTCAATTAGAATTGGAAAAACTTTGTAAGCAAGAATGTATATACTCAAAATTAGGTGAGTTTGCTGTTTGTTCCGAATGTGTCATGTGTTGTGTACCCACTAAGAAATGAAATTTTAATTCAACTACAGTCAAACGTTCCTCTTGATGTGGTTTATATGCTGCCCAAGCATTTAACCCATGGTAGATGGAGTTCTTTGCTGTACCCTATGGCGGATTCAGCCATTGGCGGCCAGTTAAATGTACCACAACTTTTGTTTTCATTGATTTGCCCTTAATCCTACTGTTCTCACACAAAATAATCTTCAGCTGGTCCCAGACTGTCCATTAAAGCCCTCCACAGACGAGGCAAGTTATGATCCCAACTGTTTACAGTCAACTACGTAATATTTTTAGTCAACAACTGTTAATGTTAGGAAATGCGTATCAACAATTGAAAAGTTTAGTTTTCGATAACATCAAACTTCAACATGCAAGTCTTCACACTGCTGGCACAAGGGTTCCCTGGGCTTTTTCAGAATTGAAATGCTACAAGTTGCAAAAATAGTGGAGACACTTCACCTTCTTGGGGTGTTATTAATTTCCCTATTATCTCTCACACTGCTGGCCACCTCTCCCCCTTATCAGTGTTGCTAGCAAGACAGAAAAAATGTTGGGAACTTAAGCAGTCAACATTGAAAGGGGGAGAGGGGAGAGGAAGTGGGAAAGGTTTAAATTCTAGATATGGCGGGCATTGGAAGCTAGAAAAGGTGTTTTTTAATGAAAGTGTCTCAACAATTTTGCAACTTGTTGTAGCTTTTCTGCATCATTTGTAGATCTTGGAAAATGGGGCTTTTGTGTGTCTGATCATTGCATTATCTGCCCTTCAAACTTTATAGCACCAAGTGCCTTGAGTGCAACAAGATTACTGCCGTACGATTTTGAGCTGCATCTGCCATACTTGTCTTATATTTTTATTCATTGTGCTATCCTTTTGCTATGAAAATAAGCGTTAAAAAATCACAACATTTTGACCTCTTAAAGGTCATTTTCAAGTTGGAGTAAAAGTTTTAGTATAAGAATGTACCGTAGAAGCTACAGTTAAACTAGGAATAATCACAGATTAACAGAGTGTGTTTGACATGCTTTTTAGCCACTGAGGAAGTGCAGCTGTGTTTAAGTATTTTCTTGTGACCCATGGATAGGACCTTTATAACCTTCACTTTGATATCTTGCTCTATAATTCTACAAGAAAAAAACATAAAATTAATACTATGAATGACTGTTCAAGGGAGAACTGAGAATTATTTAACATTATGTCAATATGCCACTGTACACTCACCTATCGAAACAGAAAGCTAGGTAATAAAAAAGTCAAAGACATGGTACTTCCCAACTGAAACAATTTCGGAATCGTATCAAATTCTTATAAAATAAAATGGCTGGTGTATGCGACTAACATACCGGTAAATACACATTCAATGAATAATATTGACCAAGTGTATTGCTTCCATTCGCCTCTGTAGTTCTTGTGTCTTTCGAATAATGAACATCAAACCAAAATGATAGCTTGTTTTGGACCGTAATTACAAGCTGGAATGAAAATAACACTTTGGTCACTAAGCGACACAACTCATTGGAATAGAGCTTACTTTGTTAAAGATAAAATGGCATAATGGCCACCGAGCTACACAACTTGGTAGATTCTATTTGTGGCGCGATGACCACCGAGCTACATGACTTGCAACATTTATTCTGTGACCACAGGCTTTATTCATTTGGTTCGATGTAACATCAGTAAATTGACCGCTAAGTTTGTAGTTACTTAGATTTAGCCTGACGGCATGACCATAATAATTTCTTCATCAGAAATGATCACAGTCAAGTACAAAACCCCTGCATTGCTGTTTGAAAATTTCCAACCAGGAGTCACATACACTACCCTAAGACTCTGACGAAGCATTATCGATATTAAAAAACTCAAGAGCATAATAAAAGGTGATTTGCATATCAGGAAAAGGCTTTCAAAATCCAAACCAAAAACTTGCCTCAGAAATTTCAGAAAACAGAAATCAACATGAAAGCATAGTCAACAATGATGAAAGTGAAGCAAATACATGTTGAACTTTGTAGCCTGATGCCAACCTATCTGAAGTGAGGCAAACGTGTGTCGAAAGGAATCTCAAATTTTTGTGCTACAGCAGCACAGAACACCCTATAAACCACAGGATACCCACAAATTTAGGTTTGCGTTCTCCTCTGCAGTAGAAAGCAAATATTAATTATAAGAAGGTGCCAAAAATCATGAAAACAAT
>NC_090879.1:39203545-39206045 GCF_036669935.1 Montipora foliosa
AACATTTCCAATACTCTCATGACTAGTTTACCATATTAACTAAAATGAATTCTAGTTTAGACCACTGCACTGATTTTAGCAACATAGTAGCACCAGAAATTTTCTTTACGCAAATTTCTTCATTTTTCTCTTTTGCTCATGGCTTGTTAAGACTGCTTTTGGCAATGGCTATAATCCCTGAATATTACAATTGGCCTGTCATTAGTAACATACCAAAAAGCAAAAAATTAATGCTGAGCATACTGTAGAAGCCAGCCGAGCAGTCGCCAACATGAAAAATATCCTGCAGCAATTGGCTGACAATGCACAAGTGGAGCATGATCAATTCTTTAGAATGGCAAGAAATAGAGCATTTTGATGACATTTTCATGCATGAGTACACCATCTTGCAATATTTTTAAATTGATTCTCACAGTGAACCCAAATGAATCATTGAATGGAGGAGTGTCTGTTGCAACAAAAATGTGCATAACAGGCATTATTAGTAACAAGTAGCCTAACTCGGGGATTAAAGCCCATTCCACCTTTTCAAACAAACAGAAAAAAAATAATATTAAATTTCTTCAAAAAGGTGAAGTCAGTTTGAATTTTATTTTGGTGTTCATATTGCTCCTTGTACTTCCACACTAATAATTTTTATGTATTGACAAGGTGGTTCAGTATAAGGAGTGCTAGGCATTGGTGCGTAAAGAATTGAATTCAAACCCTGCAAATATGCAGATTATTGTTTTTATAATTGAGTCAGCATATTGTCAGGCAATCTGGCCTTCTAAGATATTAGCGAGAAGTTTAAATGCCCACTCGCCATTTGCAAAAATTAGGGCACCAATTTTGAGGTCTGATCAGTGGGGATGTAATTTTAATTAGGAACAGCTTTTTTGGGTAATCTTCCTTACAAATTAAACTATGTGGTATTAAAAAAAAAAACGAGATTAAACTATAAAGTTCTCATCTCTAGCAATTCTTTTCATGATTAAACCTAAGCTTGATTCTTTTTTCTTTTAATTGACAAGCAACTGTTTTGGAACATACCCATCTCAGACTTTGTATTTGTATCTCATCAGGTCAGAATCTCTTGCCAACAGAGCTCCAGTACAGTGATGGCTATGCCCAACTTGCTGCTCACCTTTTATTGGATGTAAATAGTGAAAAAGGCACTGACAATGCATTTTCTTTGATTTGCAAATGTCTGCTTAATTAAGCATTAAGCAAAATTAATGAAGGGGGGGGGGTAGTTTCTAAAGACACTGGTGCTGTGTTGGTGGGGGAGTGAAATACTTGGTCATGGTGATTAATCATTGGAAGAAAGAGATGTAGGAGCTGATGTTTCAAGCATAAGCCCAAATTTAGAAACTGTGGGTTGTTTGTGGTTTATATATGTATACTTTAGGAGGGGGAGGAGCTTTGCCATTGGTGGAACCACTCTGACATGAATCATCATCATCATCATCATCATCATCATTGTCATTTAACGTCCATATTTTCCCATTAATTTTTAAGGTGGGGTTGGACAGCCGATGACTGTCCTCCACATCTGTCGATCTTGTGCCATGTATGTGACCTTTCACGTGAAAAGGAGGCCTTTAGATATCATGGTGAACCGTGAAATTTAATATTTCACTGTCATAGCACATGAATTTAATATTTCACTCGAGTCCATGAAATTGAAATTTCACAGAATGTTCCAAACTCTTGCTCCAAACCTTTTCACTATGCTCAGTGAAAAAGTTCATGGCATGAAATCGAAGACCATGAAATGAAGCCATGTAGTGAAGTCACTTGTGTTCACGCCATGAAATTATGTTGCTATGCCATCCAGAGTAACAAGAAAATTTCCTGGTCTGATTTTGCAATTAAAATTGCGTTAACCCGTTGACTCCCGAGGGTTCCCTATTGACGAGTAAAATCGTAGACGGCATTAGACAGAGTAATGTCAATGGTTCTTTCACGCATGAAAAACTGCCAGAAATCCAAACTCAACATATTAATTTAATTAGGGGAACTTTTTTTTTATGGCGTAAATCATTTCACACTGTGAATCTTTTCACGGCGTGAAGTTTTCTTTTTTTTTCATAGCCCCTGGGTGAACGATTTCACGGTGGTATGATAAAATTTCACGCGGATTAAAGGACTCTCGCAGAAGTCCAGCTTGTTTTAAATAATTTCACAGTGCCTGCCGTGAAATCAGCATCATCATGAAATTTTCGTAAGCCCCCTTTTCGTGTGAAAGGTCACATATTCCTCTATTCCCAATATAGTCATATCCTCCGTCACACACCCACTCCACTTTTTCTTAGGCCTTCCTACCCTTTGTCAGCCCTCAACTCTCAACTCCTCTACCTCATTCAACACACCCCCTCTGCCCTTTTCACATGTCCAACCATCTCAATCTTTTCTGCCTCAACTTAGCAGAAAGGTCCTGAACCCCACATATCTCCACCACTTCACTGCTTGACTTCCCATCTTGCCACCTCACTCCTGTCATGTATCTCAGGATCCT
>NC_090879.1:39211045-39233545 GCF_036669935.1 Montipora foliosa
TGACCACTTTTTTCCTTGTTTTCTTAAATTCCTTTGTTAATTAATACCAAAGCTTGCCATAAAATTAACACCAGTATTTCAATTACTTAACTTTAAGAAAGGTCCTGCATGTAGTTTTATTTTTAATAACGTGTACTTCCAGGTACTCTGTCATGCGTTATGTTGAAGCTCTTGGTCAATTTGAGGCAGCTTCATCCATGTACCTAAACACTTTGAAATTTTTTTATGGGAATCAGAAAAATGTAAGTTGTATGTTAGAAAGACTGTAAACAGAATGATTTAGTTTACATTTGTGTTCACAGTTTCACCCAAAATGATCACCATAGAAGTTATCATAATTGTTATTACCAGTAGTAGCTCATGTGAGGCAGTGTGGCTTGGTGGTTAGGGCGCTTGCCTTGAGACCTGAGATCCCAGCTTCAAGACTCCCTCTTACTGCTGGTTTAATTTGATCCTTGTTCAACTTCTCGGCTGCACTTGTAAATAGCCAACTAGTTTGCCACCAGCCAGTTAAAAACTTGTTCTTCGTTCCTGTTCTGTCTGTTGTAATGGGCCTGAAAACCGGCCCTGGGAGAGGTTCTCAACTATGTAATGTATGTCAATGGAACATAGAAAGAGCATTAGAATTATAAAATTTTCTTGGCCACACTTCACTTACACAGTGCATTCCACTAACTTAGTTTAGCTTTAGGTGTCAAGGATTAAAACAGTTAGCTTTCAATAACTGTGTGACTCTCATGTTGACTGGCAGCCATTGCTCACATGACTCGCAGCTATAATTTGCTGGCTCGCACATTGTCCACACTCAATTTTCTAGTAGTTTTCATCTTTAGTGGTTCTTATGCAATTGGATTGTGCAAAACACAAGTCAATAACTTGTGATTAAATTTATCTCTCATTAACTATGTACACTGTACATGCTTGCATTGCACATTCTCAGCTTTTCAGGGACCAACATGTGCTTTAAAAGATCCACTTAGTATAGTTACCAAGCAGCCAAAGGTTGTCTTTTCCAGGGTTCTTCTGCCAATTTTCTTGCGTTAGAAGTTATTCTCTGATCATGAGGTAGTAAAATTGACTGGGATATAATAAATGTTATTGTCAGCTGAGTTGATCAGCTACCTTTAAGATTTAACAGATGGTTTTCAATGTAATTTGTATACACTTTATCAATACTTGTTTCTAGATTTATTAAATTTATGCTTTTAAGTTTCTCCCCAGTGGGCAATTTTCACCTAATCGACCACATATCAAAATATGTCAAAATATGTCAAATTATGCAAGCCAAAAGGGTTTTTTAAAAAGATTGTTTAATTTGTTCTCTTAGACACCTGAACACATTATTGCTGCATACAAGTTTGGATCTTTTGAGAAGGTTTGTAGGGAACCTTAAGATGCAAGTCTTAGTCTTGGGGTTTTGTGATCAGACTTTTTGTTTGGTGTCCAATAAATTCAATGCAATACACTTTAAACGTAACAAAGAGAATTGAAGTAACCAAATGAATGATGAATTAAGTACGACTCTTAACAATGTTTTGGTCAAAACTTTGTTGCCTTTAGGCTGTACACTGTACATTGTAGTTGAAGACAACTGTACAGAGGAAAGATGCTATATTGATTGTACTTCACTGGACGGCCCGCAGTGTTACGTCTCATTTCAAAATATAGATTAATGCAACATATAACTTGGGATTCAGGGTTTTCAATAAGAGCCGACGGCCGGCAAAATTCGCCAGTCTATTGGACATGAACTTGCCGGCTATTTTTCCTTAGAAATTACCCTAAATTTTACGAATAACACAAAAAGCATTGGCACAGAACATGAGTAATTTCGGCAGCGATTTCTGTTTCTCTGCCCTTGTCAAAGGCGGTGATCGAAGATCAAGCACACTCATTTTGAGGCAGCGGTCCACCAATCCAATTCATGATGTAAGCTGCCTGATTTGCTAACGACATTAGAAGCGTGACAAGACGACGTTTTCGGTCACGACAGATAAAATACATTTCAAGCAGCTGTATAAATTGCAAAGGAGCTATAATAAAAGGGCTATGTCACATTATTTTAGTGTCTGTTCAAAACCCAAAATTTGCCTTGCCGTCAACTGAATTTCCAAAAACATTTAGCCCTCCCCAGTCGTCCCAACAATAGTGTTCATTTTGAGTGGAATTATTAATCAGTATATTTTCAAGTATTGGAGTCCTACTGCTATAGCTTGCAGGGGTGACTTAAATATAACTCTTACAATAATTAATATTTTTGGCCACTTAAAAGAGTGTGTAATAATGTTTTGTTTTTTTTAACAGATTCCTGAATTCATTGATTTCAAGAAACAACTTGACCTCTCCCTCCACTTTGCTTGTGTCAATTATGAAAACATGCTTTTAGATGTGTTTGTCAAGGCAAACAGGTATGGTGCACTGTAACAGTTATCGTTGGTTTACATGTACCCCTTTTCCCCCTAAGAGTAACCCTTGTAGATTTTACTCTAACGCTTGACAATCAATGTCAATAACATAAATAGGGGCCTCTTCAGGGGTGACAACATATACATCTGACAGAAAGAAAGTAACCCAGGGCATTTACTCCTGAACCCAGTTAAAAATTAACTCCTTGGACTGATTCTTACTACCAATTATTGGTTATAAATAAGCAACTAAGTCCTTTCTAATGATGAAAACCATCCGACTCCTAAACTGTATGGTTGAGGAAAAACCGAGCTAAACTTTCTGAGGAAAGGCATTGTTTTATCCTGGCTTGCTTCTGAGAGCAAGAAAGACAGTTGTAGATTTTACTTTATGTAATGCAGCTTGACAATTTTCAATGTCAATAGGGGCCTCTTCAGGGGTGACAGGGATGTACATGCAAGTCCACACAAAAATATTCTCCCCTTTAGTAAATCGTTTTCTCTTCTGAGAATGACGTTAATACAGTGTAGGTTTTACTGTTTAATTTGCCAGTCAATTTTAGGTGTCATTTGAGGCTGGTTCAGGGGTGAGAGGGCTAACAGGATGTTTACCTTTAAAAAGTTTAATCTAATTAAATCAATTACTATTTGCTTGCTAGTCTTGCAGATGCCCAAGGTCATTTCACAGAAAGTAGCCTCCTGGACAAGTGTTTGCTCGCAAGTAATATTTTAATAAATTACCGGTACATGTATTTAAGAGGACTTTATTGTGTTCTCACAGTTTGATCATCATGCAGTGGAACCGATTGAAACATTCCCCTTAAATTGTGACATTCATTTTCCATTCTTGTTCTTCTGTGACATAATGCATATAATTTACTTGGTTTAATTAATTGCTAGCATTATGAGTACAAGAAATTTTAGTCACTGTGGTTGTTCCTGGGTGACCACAAAAATAGTAGCCACTGCATGTGTCCTTGTAGAGTGGATGAGTAATGAATCACTTGAATTGAGTGAGCAGCTGGTTAAATACATACATGTACTAAAACAAAATGTATCATGTTATAAATTATCAACGTATTAATTTTCTACTGAATGGAGCAATACCACATGCTCTGAAAGCTGCTGTCTTTTCACGGCTTCCCACAAAATAATGCACTGTTTGCTGATCCAGAACAGTTAGTACATTTCGGTTGTATTTCAAAACTTCAAATAATTTATATTCATGCTTACGAAGAAAGCTTTTGGTTCAGTGGAAAATGGATCATTTAATAATAATATTATTGCCTTCCTTTAAGCACAGTGTATTTCTTAAATAGTGTAATGTTTAAATTTACAAGATACATATAGTTTTATTTTCTGGAGATGTCTAAATCATTTTTCTTCATTTTTTATTACAGAAGACTGGATGACAGAACTGAAAGACAACAGAGATCTGAGGATACTTCAATCATGGGATCCCCCTGAGAGGTTTGTGTTGATTGTATTGATTTTGCTTAAATCAAAATGGATATATATTTTTCTCCTGACAAATGATAACAATTTTTGGTGCACTTTGTTTACCACATATATGTTACATTTAGTTTGCAATTACTGGTCCATTGCTGTAGCTACAGTTTTTTAACGTAAAAGTTCCTCACATCCACTTTGGATCATGTTTGGGTGCATTGTAAGTTGTACAGTTTGTGTCTTTGTCTTTTTAGACAGCTTACGACAGATCAGGAGTCAAGGTGCATGGAACAGGAAGTGAGTCGATCAATCTCAAAGTTAACTGTTGTGGCAACATCATGATCTGACAGTACTATGTCTTTGTAGGACATGTTTATAGTAGTAAAACACAACCTTAACCCATTAACTCCTGGGAGTAGCCCCATTGTCGAGTAAAATCGTCTGACATTAGACAGAGTGAAAGTCTGGCCGGTTTAGGCATCAAAGGGTTAAAATGGGTTAGTGAGTAACTGTTGTGATTAACTTGCAAGTGATATCATTTTCAATACAGTCGAACCTGTATATAACGCCAATACTGTGTTCTGACCACTCATTGAATTTGTTTCAGGTAGTCCCTGGTTCAACTTCCTGGCGCACTTGTAAAATAGCCAATTGGTTTACCTCCTGCCAGTTGGGATTCTTAACAATTGTATACATTCAATACTCGGAGATATTAATTACTAGCTACTCTAAAAATCCGAGGGTAAACAAAGTGATTATTATTATTATCATTTATTATAACGGCCACCCTTGGGACTTGAGGAACTGGCCGCTTAATACAGGATCACTAAAAATACTCACTGGGCCTGGTCTAATGTCAATTTTAATGCGGTATCATACAAAAAACACTTCATGTTAGGAAACAATCAACACTCTTTCAAGCGATCAATAGTTAAGCAAAGTTGTAACTTAAAGGGGTAGTATAGTGAACATTGTGTACAAGTACTGTGCAATAAATTTCTTCTTCTTTCCTACAGTACACAGAATTTTATTTCTGACTTACAGTTCACAACAAATATCTCGTTCCGTAATTTCATAGTTGTTACGTTCAATGTGCAGTTGTAAAAGAAATGTTGCTAATTAAAAGTTGCACAATAGACAATAAAACTGTTCAAGTTAAAGGAATTGAAAGAAATAACACAAAATTTTCTAAAAAATACATGACATTGTTTTAATATAATCTTCTGCCATCTTCAGATTGAATTACAAAGTACAGAGATAAATATAATTATAGTGTGTGCAAAATGCTAATAAACTATAGGACAAAAAGGAAACATGACGATGTAAAATATTAAAAAGAAAGTTTAAAATTGACATGATGAAGTTGATAATTTAGTGTAGGTTTTCTCATTGAATATGAATAGGTAGCTTACTTTATCTTAACCTGGAAGGTGATGGAAGCGTGATCTAGGATACTGAAACAATCACTAGAGCATGAAGTGCAGCATTGCTGAAAGTGTTTAAAAATGTGAGAGGCCCGGCGATCACTCAACATGTGCTCATATACATGCGTAGAATAATGCCAGGTGGTTTCGCCGACGTAGCAGGCATTACAGCCCACGCACAAAAACTTGTATACCACACCTGCACAGAGCCCATGTGTGCGGGTGGGGGCTGTAATGCCAGCTTGTGTTTTTTCTTAAAATTGTAACATTTCCGAGCCAGTCTATCCAAGCCTTTTAGTTAAGTAATTGAGTAAGAATTATGGCGACTTAAAATAGTCTGACACATATGTCTGGCGCTTCGGCATTTAAAACTTTGTTTGTAGAGAAAGTCGTTAACTGTCGGACATCTGGAAAGCGTTAACAATATTAAACAGCCAATTATCAGCTTACAGTAGCTTTGTACATGTTATTTCTTTATAATGACGACAGATCAAATTTTAAACAATAAAATACTGCATAAAAGGACACATTTCTTAGTTTCCATTTAAGGGTGGCCACTTAATACAGGTAACAATGACAAAGAAAGACAAACATAGGACAGCTACAGGGTGGTCGTGGCCACCTGATACAGGTAAAAAATACAGTGTTTGTATGAGCGAAAAATCGGGACTTCGAAAACTGGCTGCTTAATACTTAACTCTTATTAACTGAGCAGGAGGTCTGTATGGGAGGATCTAGACCAAGGTTGTGTGAGTTACAGACAGAATACAGTGAGGCCTGTATGCACGACCAAGGTCAAGATTCTCCCATACATTCTGACTAAGCTCACTTAATAAGATGTTTATTATTTGGCAAACAAGAACAATTTAATTCGTTTAATGTAACTGGTTTGTACTAAGTGACATTTTGCTTGCGAACAGCGATGAGTGGCGATGAGCTGAGCTTAATTCTGCCAAAGTTTTCTTGTCCTCCTTACATTATTTTCTCATCATACTTTTTGGCACTCCCATGAACAGTACTCATTATTTTTCACCACAAAACATCGATTTCAGCCTATCCAATTCGTGAATTTGGTAGTTCCCAGTCCTTGTGAGACGGAGCCATATAATAAAGGGCTGTTATAAACAGGTTTGACTGTAATTATTTACCACCATGATAAACACAGGGTTTCATAAAGGATTTGCCCTAGAGGTCATCCAGCTTTTGCAGCCAGGCATTGAACATTTCTTGTAAAAGAAAATGAATACTACTAGTTAAAGGCACATTAACTGGGCAATTTGCCAGGTGTCCAGCTCTTTATGGACCCCCCGAAAACACTGCCATAAAATTAATAATCATGTTAGGTGGCAATGGATGTATAGTATGAAAGACAAGACAAATATTAAGGAACAGGATAAAGAGACACTTTTTGACACGTGTCATACACAGTGTGTATTGCATTTCCTGTTAATGTGCATGTACATGCAATTTAGTTTCCATTTTGATTACTTTCTTTTGCACGTTTGTGTTACTATTGTCTTTTACTGAATAGATATTGTAAATATTTTGGTATTTTCCTGATAGGTTTTATGGTTAAAACTGAGGTTCCTTATGCTGAGAGCCCTGGCACTAACCTTGGCCCTAGTACCCAGTCCTCAACAAAATACAGATGCCCTGAACAATGGTGCTGCTGAGTATTTGTCTCCTTTGGAGGAAGTCATTACTGAGCTGACAGAGGTTTTAGAAACAGCTGATAAACACCCAGGAACACGAGAAAAGGTACAGTTAAAATACAAGCGAGTAAGTTTTTACAAAAAACATGTACAGTTTAGGATTTGTCATTAAAAAGTCTCATTTAGTACATTTCTCTTTTAACCTCTTTTTAACAAGGTTAAAGCAGTCCTCAACCACCCACCTCTAGTCTTGGTCAGTGTATTTTATATCAGGGGTAGGATGTCGATGTACATGTATTTCCTTTTGCATTTCGCTAGAAACAACATTTTAACATTCTGGAACTTCCTATTTTATTCTCATCCGCCAAAACTTATTTTAGTGTGCCATTTTTTTGTGGTTCAAGGGTCACTCATGATTGAAAACTGTTCAAATGAAAAGGGTCAAACTTTTAGTAATTACGGGTAATAATTTTAATTAGTAGCTAAGACTAATTTCAATAGGGTAACTCTTTGTGGTAATAAATTGATAAACTCAAGGCCTTGTGACTAACTCAAATAACATTGGAAAACTATTAAAAAAAACTTAGTACAAAGCGAGCTATCAAGGCACCTCCTTATCTATGTAATTTATTTCATGATAGATTTAGTGTATCAGGACGTAGCACTAGAAATAAGTCACAGTTAAACCTTCCCAAATGTAGATTATCAACTGGTCAACACTCTTTTGCCTTTCGCGGGGCAAAAGAATATAACTTACTCCCTGAATATATTCGGGCGACTAACAATATTTTAAGTTTTCAAAAGAAAGCTGCTGCTCATTTCTTAAAAAATATATCTTAATTAATTTTGTATAACCTTTTTTAATACTGTATTACCCATCTAAATATTTTTTTTTGCTATACATGTATATATTTGCATTTTTATGAATTTTTTAATGCATATTATTTTAAGAAGGATCGATTTAGAAAACGTATTAAGAATAAAAAGTAACAACACTATCCGACGTTTCGGAGTCAGACTTGACCCCATTATCAAGGTTAAACTGTACTGGAAAAATTCGCAATTTAAATACAACGGGCGTTAGGTCAAAACAAAGACATGCATAAATCGTTTAATTTCCATTTATGCATGTCTTTGTTTTGACCTAACGCCCGTTGTATTTAAATTGCGAATTTTTCCAGTACAGTTTAACCTTGATAATGGGGTCAAGTCTGACTCCGAAACGTCGGATAGTGTTGTTACTTTTTATTCTTAATACATATTATTTTAGTATTGTATATTACGACAGAATAGCCCCGTATAGAGGAGTCGTAATAAAGTCTATGTCTATGTCTATGTCTGGGAGCTGGTCGTTATGTGAGTTCATATTGAACCCGTAAAGGATAGATAAGTTACTATATTTAACAACTGTCCTGCGAAATCGTGCAGAATATCGCCTGATACTTAGCTGACAAGGCCTGTAGGCCGAGTTGGCTAAAATCAGGCAATATTCCGCAAGATTGAGCAGGATAATTGCTTTATTATTCAACGCATTGATGACAAAGCACAATTTTCTAAGTTTATTCTCGGTTTTCACATGACGTCACGACCGCCATGTTGGTGCCCTAAACAAAGAAAAGGCGGCCATGTTGGTGCCCCGACCAAATCCTCCGGGAATTTAACTCTATTATTATGCAAACGCTTCCTTTTGTTTTCGTTGAAAAACATGGCTGTTGATCACGTGAGTGAAAACCAGCAATTGGGAAAAAAAAGCTGGAAAAACTACCATTTTTCTACACAACACAAAATTATGTATTCTCGGTTTTCACATGACGTCACGACCGCCATGTTGATGCCCCTAAACAAAGAAAAGGCGGCCATGTTGATGCCCCGACCAAATCCTCCGGGAATTTAACTCTATTATTATGCAAACGCTTCCTTTTGTTTTCGTTGAAAAACATGGCTGTTGATCACGTGAGTGAAAACCAGCAATAATCTCAGGATATGTGTTGAGAACGCGCGACGAATATTGAGCATGGTATGACCATATTTGGACATTGTCACAATGTGTTGAATAATAAAGTGTAACATGTAAGTAACTCAGAATAAAAACTTGATTACCAATATTAGTTCTAAGTATTTATTATAAGTGTTCATGTAGTAAACCTTTTTTTCTGTACAGCTTCCCCCGCTGGGTCCTCCTTGCTCCAGGTTACAGGGCTTTGTTGATGGCCAACATGGAAATGTTTTAGTGGCTATGCTGAGAGTGTGTGATCAAGCCCACCATCTCTATCACACAACACAAGGTGGGAACAATTTTTGTTTCGTTGATTTTTTTTTTTTTTGGCTAGTTTTCCACTAGGCAGATGGTCTTCTGTTTCTTATTAACACATTGACCCCTGGGAGTCATGGGTTACATGTTTGTTTTAAGGGATTTATCTTTTGGGGAGTGTAGACTATCACTTCAGAAGCAGGAGAGTTTTTAGTACATGTAGTTGTATTTTACACTAGATTATGTCAAGTGCTCAAGGGTGGTTAGACTTTGGGATCTATCAGTGTGGCTAAGTAATTTGTTTAGGCTAGGTTAACCTTGAGCCAAGTTTACATGACCTGCAGGGGGCCGTGGTCTGTGGGATGATTGCAGGGGTGGATCTCTCATTTGCACTTGCATTGAATTAGCTGATCGTCACGGATCACTTACTGCAAATCCTTGCAGATTCTTGCTCCGTCTCTCTTGATTAAATGGTGTTGGTAAGTATACTTTTGGCAGGCAAGAGGTAGTATGATTTTCCACTGAATTCCTTTCAGTGTGACAGTGTGGCTGGCTGCTGCATAGGGCAGGTTCCTGCTCACAGGGTTGTTGCCCTGCCTAGACTATAGCATTCCCCCGGCCAACACCTTAGGCAGTAATTGGTGATGAAGTTAATTCAATTTTATTAGAACTTCGAGGAGAGAAGCATTGTTGGAAAGCAGCATCAGTTTGTTAAGTTGTCATTTTCACTGAATCTCTTACAGAAAGGAAAAGATTTCAAACAACAAGAAAGTACAAGAAAATTAATTATAGTTTATTTCAATGTCGTGCAAATTTAGTCATAAGGTATCTTGTTGTGTTTATCTTCAGCAGAACATGATTTCATTTTCTACATTGCATTTTTTCCATGTAACTTGCAGATGCCAGTTCCAAAGATTGCTGGAGAATAATTCAAGAGCATTTAGAAGTGGTTTCCAGAACGCTAAAAGGTATTTCATGTCATTTTACTGATCCTGTCAGTAGGAATAATAAGCATCCCTACATAAGAGTTTAATCTTATGCTTTTTTGCTTGTTGTACACATACTTCCTTCTCAACACCATTCTTTCAATTAAAATATGAAATGAAAATTATAAAATACTAAAATACAGTACTGAGCAGTATCCTGCTGTATTGTTATGATCTTTTTTTCTGCACATATCTGATGATGACTGATTCTGCTTGTCATTCAAAAAGTTAGAACTGTAAAATGAAACTGCCATTGCAAGCTATGGTTTGTAGTGTCGAGTCGTCAAGGAGAAAAAAGCTGGATTACTTTTCAATGTTACATGGCCACACATTATTGAATCACTTTTGAATCTGATTATAAGTCATAAGAATATTGCACAATGTATTGACAAAGAGAAATTAACCCACTGACTCTTGAACCACCCCTAATGACAAGTAAAATCATCTGGCATTAAACAGTACTGTAAAATCTGTTAAATCTTAATCACTCCCAGGAGTCAAACAACTAGTAATTCCTTTCCCATGATGAAAAACATCCGACACCTACATGACAGTGTAGAACTGTATGGTTGAGGAGAAACAGAGCAAAACTTTCTGAGGAAAGGCATTATTGTATCCTTGCTTCTGAGAGCAAGAAATCATCATAATTGTGTCATAGCCTAACCTTTCAAACATTGTCTCTATTATAATCTCTGGAAAACAAATGAAATGGTGGTGGTTGTTGCTGTTGTTAGTTAAGTGTTCTTGGGCAGCAGTTGGAATAAGCCTGTCCCATTACCCTGGCTTCCAAAGGTCCTTAAATATTTAAATGCTGTAGTTGTAGTTTGTGGGGCTGTGTATTGGATATACAGTAAAAGTTGCACCTCGTCTTGAGCATTAAGAAACCCAACTTCCATTATTGACATATTGGTGGAGTTGAACTTGGAACCTTTGCAGACAAAATTATCTATTTGGTGGTCACTGTAGGAATTGAAGCCTGAAATGCAAATCATGCAAATCCCACTCCCAAAGCTCTGGGTCACCCCTCCTCCTGTGGTGCACAACCTGTTGGGTAAAATTTCTTTTCAATTCATTGACTCCTAGTAGAGAGAGACTTAAGAGATTGTACTCTGTCTAATGCCAGATGATTTGACTCAGTTGGGGGTGGTTCAGGATTCAATGGGTTAATTTAGTGCTTTTTACTACATGTACATGTCTTCTGTTGAATATTTGAGAGAATTAAGGCAGCATTTCTCATGACGCTCATCATGTTTATCTTCAGATAGCACTGGTAGGTGTATAGATAATCTCACAACAGGAAATGAAGAGAAGACAATGGTTAATGGAGATGTCTTGGAACCTCTAGTTCTTTTATTGGAGGTTAGTTGCAGAACAGATATGAATCTTCTGATAAAAGCATTTAAATTAATATTGATATGGTTAAAGGGCAGGTCATGTTGACTTAATCATGACGTTAATTATGTAGGTCAAGTTCCTTTGGAGCTTTTTTTGGATCTGCTGAAAGTTTGTGATCATTTTGTCACAATTTGTGTTATGGTGGTTGTAGGTTTGAATCCTGCCCAGGTCTCTGAGTTTTCAGTTGTCCTTTTGCCCATTGCGAAGAAACAAGTCTATCATCCTTCTCACAGGCACATTACACCTTGAACATGAATTTGAATCTTGAAGGGCGTGACATTGTAGAGCCAGCAGACCAGTGGGACACATTGTTCATTTAGGACCTAGATATATGACCGACAAACTGTGACAAAATTCCTTGGAATGGTACATGAATATTCATATCTGAAGCTTTCACGGCTTACCCTCCCCTCGCAATGTTGTTCAAGCCACACAAGTTTCTGAGCCCATTTGAAAAAACAACATTTTGGGAGGGCTACATGTAGGTAGTGAGGCTGTACATGTAGCTCCCCAGGAGTTCCAGTAGCTCAATGGGTAGAGCATCCAACCAATGTTATTGAAGTCATTGGTTCAGATCCTTTCTTAACCTGCGATCAGGCGTACTTTTCCTTGGACATGGTAGGAAAAGGTACGCCTGATACAATTTCTTAACGAGTCGTCTGCTCGTAGTCCAGAATCTGGACTTTACTCTGATTGGCCGAAAAACAATAGAGCTTTTGGAGCCTCGCTCCGATTGGTTACAGAATTGCAAATCATACTTCTTGTAAATCGGTTAACAGCTGATGAAATTATGACCGCCAAGAAGGATTTCAATACGAGTGATGTTTAGGCTCTGTTTACAGCTGCTGTTGCTGCGATTTCAGATTTTTTTCAAAAGCCTTTAAAGGAAGAGCGGAGAGAATGCATCCGAAGAATGGTTTGAGTAAAAGAAGACATTACAGTTATACTTCCTACGGGATTTCGCAATAGTGTTATTAATACAGGCCCGAAGATTCTAGAAGTAAATGCATCGTTCTTCTTCCACCAACTCGAAAACGTTTGTAGTTGTGGCAAGTCCTTTGGAATATATTCGGAAGCAACAAGTTGCGAATCCAAAAAGAACCGAATAGAACTTTAGGGCTGCCACATTCGGGGAATCAGCCGAGCTTGACAGAGAAATTCGACACTGTTTACGGAATCGCTGAACAATCTGAACACACTTCTAACAAAATGATAGCTGAGTAGCTGCTGCTGAAAAAGTAGAATTTCTCAAAGTCCATTTTCCTCATATCTATTTTTATAGCATCTTTTATTGGCATCTCAAATATTCGAGTTTAAATAAAGTTTATTGCACTGTTGATTGCGCCTGATGATGACATAAAGAATTCGGGCTTTTTCTGCCATTTTATCTCGAAATTCTTTGTTCCTTGATGGTTTGAACAGAGAAACCGCACCAACTGTCAAGCAGGATTTGCAGAAATAGCTTTGATTGCAGAAATCAAAGCCAGAGTGCTATTTTGTTTTTGTCGCGTCTTTACTTGAATCGCAGCGTGCAGGTAATTTCCGGTAAAATCTGATTGGCTCACATTTATAGCATGACACATGATAACATCACTCTTGATGGGTGGACGGCAGACGACTCGTTAAGAAATTGTATCAGGCGTACTTTTTAGCGCCCTGTCTCAAGAAAAGTACGCTTGATCGCAGGTTAATCCTTTCTAGGTCTCTGATTTTTCAGTTGTCCTTAATTTGCCTCTTGCCAAGGGGCTAGTCTAATAATTATATAGAATTAGCCAAGCCTAAAAGCTGAGCTACTGTTTCTAGCCCCAGAGAGCAATAAAGTGTAAATGGAAATAATTATGCTTCTGCATAAAGTACAAAATTAATTGTCATTAGTGTATACAGTTTACAGTGATCAAACAGATCAAACACCTCTGAGCTGACAGCAGTAAACAAACAAGCCTTGCAAACAATAACCAACAATAATTTTAGTCAACAACTAAAACTGAAATTATAATTATGCACAGCAATTTCTTTCACAACATTTTTCGTTTGACTGATAATCTTTACACCGATGTCTCTGTTCAGTTTACAACAAATCGCAGGTTCAAACTTATCAAACCACTTGTCCAAAAAGAACAAACTGTCCCAAACATTGCTTACAAGTGCATTCATTGCAGATAAATGTACTGCAATCCAATATTAATTTACATGGCGTCGAGAGTTTGGTTGTAGTATGTCTGACGAATGATGACAAGAAAACTTGCCAATGATGTCTGCTGTAAGCTTGAATGGCGATGTGGTGTGTGATTGTTGAAAGGTGCCAGGCTCTCTGTCAACACAGAATTGCAAACATCTTCAGGCCTTCTTTGTTTTTGTTTTTTTTTTTTTAGCTAGTTTTACAAAATAATAATAATAATAATAATATATAAGACTTTTATAGCGCCCATGCTAGAGTTCAGAGCGCTGTACAGCTATGTAAATAGAGAAATAAGATAAAAAAGACTAAAAAAGACTAAAGTATTAAGCAAACAAAACCTAATAACTAATATGTGAGGCAGCAAGGCATGCATTAAGAAGGAAAACATTAAGCTTATCTGAAAGCTAACCATTTTAAATAAGTGCTGAGAGCTAACCATTGGAAATAAGTGTTTTGTCTCTCGCATTATTCCTCTCAGCTTTATGGTGTTCTTTATTGAAATTCTCTCTTATTCTCCTTCCTTTGCTTCTCTCGCAGCTTTGCCCCACTATCATCTTTGTCACTGGCATATATTACACCTTGAACATCGGGGGGTTGCTTTCATGTATGTGTTTTCTATAACAGTTGCATTGTTTTCCTACAGACCCATTGCTGTGTTACATTGATAGCAGCTGTGTGCTGTACATTTCTACAGAAGCAGACAGGCAGCAGAAAGGCCAAGAAAAAGAAGGCTATTCCTGCACAAACTGTAAGTATTGTTATGAAAATTTTAAAAAAATTGTTTTCTCCAGGCAAGGTATTCTTGAATACTGTCATGCACTCTTCCATGGCAGAGCTCCATGCGTGCCTTCGGCACACAGGGAGCTCCGCTCCTTAAGAAAATATGGTAACCTATTGATGCGAGAAATCCCTTTGCCTTAAACAAATACAACCCAAGTACATGCCCAACCAACTCCACATCCTTTCCATGCACTCAGCACCCTGGGTCCACAACATCCTAAAAATATTTAACAATTATTATTCTATGAGGGTGTGCTGGATATGAAGTGATAGATAACCAATGAGGTGCGTAGCACACCATCAACCTTATCACCTTTCTTTGTCAAACCTTCACAGCCCTTGGTCCCTCCCTGCCCACCATAATTGAAACTTTCAAAGTAACTGGCCTTATATGCCCCCATGTAGCTTTTTAAAAAGCTCTTTCCTTGTCAGTGGGGTTGCAAGCAGCTCCAGGCTCGCCTGCTCCTCTTGAACCTATCCTCGTGCTGGAAAAGTTGTGAGAAATGCTATAAAGCAATTTAACAGTAACTCACCTCGCAATTTACTATCAAATCTCTCAGCCACATATTCAGTTCTTCTGTTTGGGATATCTACTAGCTAATAATATTTTAATAATAATAATAATAATAATAATAATAATAATAATAATAATAATAATAATAATGGACTTTATTATATCTCTCACGCACGCTGTGATTGGCTAAATTAGCAGGCCGTATTCTACAGTATGGCCCACTGTACGGCCCACTAAATTTGAACTTTCGATAAAACGTTCCCTAGTAGGTTTTCCGTGTCTTTTCTGTTATGTAAACTTGTGAAACTGTTTGAATCTGGCAAGCAGCTATTTCAAACAGCCACGAAGATTAAGTTTTTTTTTTATTTTGACATGGCAATCTTTCTGGCAGTTGAACCTTCTGCTTGACTTCAACTAGTTTCCACGTACACGCGCTGGACCTTGTTTTTTTGGTGTGTACTGTAAGGTACGCATCCTCGTTTTTTTCCCATTCATTTATGGCCATGCGCTTTGCACTTAAGCCATAAATCAATTATTTACTGTACAGACCTCGAACTCAGTTAGTACGAGGTATTTATTTTTAGTGTCAATTGTATTAGCACTGGGGAACTACCTGGGGACACTGTACACAAATCAAATCAATGCATAACAAATTGTCGGCTAGTTTTGTAGGAGAGGAGAAAACCAGAATATGCAGGGAAAAACATCTCACCACTGTGCTATCGCTGCTCCCTAGTTTATTTATTAATGGTCATTAATTAATATACCTGCCAAAATATTTGTAAGTCAAATGTGCAAGGTTTTTGTATTTTTGTGGCTGAAATTTTAATATAGTCCTGACAACTTCCAAACTTTGACCCTGATAATTATATAGATTTAGCCTAGCATAAAAGCAGAGCTCCCGGGTTATTTGTTCTTACTGGCTGTTGGGTTAGAGGAAATAAAAGGATTTGGAATTGTTCACATTTTAGTGTTTCTGGTTACTGCGTAATAAAATCATTTTCTTTGCTTTCTTCAGTCTATAGGAAAATTCATGGCCTAACTCACGATGAATTCCATGGTGAATTTCAAAGGAAAAACCAATATCGCATGAATCGCGAAGAGCAATGTGTACTGTGATATCGGTTTTTCAAGTGAAATTTACTGTGGAAGTCATCAGTTGGGCAATGAATTTTTCTTGAATCACATGAGCTTTAAAGGAAAACGAGCAAACCCTCATCAAGCGAACGGAAAAGGAAAAAGCCAATTCAGAGTCAACTGTCAATAGCCAGCAAATAGGAATCACGCTAAAATTAGAAATCACAAATGTACTAGCCTGTGATGTGACAGATTGTTAGGAGACTTTGTCAGTTTAAAGTCAACAGAGAGGTTTATTCATGTACTTTATTCCACTTTAATCTCTGAGAACAAGATCATTCGAATTTTGTTGTATTTCAATGAAGCAAGCCAGCTTGGCTGGGAACAAGAATCTGCAAAACACCCAAGAAAGGACAACCTTCAAACAAGATCTCCAATAAATTACCTGTACATGCTTCAAAGGAAACAAACTTCTGAAAACACACATATTCTCCTCAATTTTAGGAGAATTCATTGCAATTACGTGTTTATAACATAAGAGAAAAAATTTCTTATCACTGTCGAGGCACATTAAAAAATGGTTAGGCAAACGGAGTAAAAAAAACACATGTTCGCTCACATTTAAGAGCAAAACAAGCAAACAAGTCAACTCTTTATGTCCAAAAAGAGTACCGAGTTTCATTGCTGAAGAAATAAGGCATCTGTACAAATATAATAACAGATGGTTTAGTGTCCAAGAAAAGAATTTGTGAAGTAACTTCTTCCACCAAGTTTGAGCTCTCACTGGTATATTGTTTAATCATGTCAAGCCACAGAAAGCGTGCGAAAAATTAAGCCTGGTCCTGATTAGAGGGAGTTAACCTGTGTTAAGCCTGCAATCCAATGAAAAACCAGTGGTCAGCAGTCTACTTTTGAAAAAAAGAAAGAAAAGAGCTGGTTTCGATTAGCTCTAAACATGAGTCCATGATATGGTCCTGTGATACTGGTCAGCAGCTACCTTGTTTTGACAGGTGTCAATTGACCATAACATGGAGGATGTATTCTGTAAATTAGCTGGAGTATGGCCACCTCGATGAGCTCTAAACTTAAGCCTGTGATATGGTCACGTGATACTGGTCACATTGGCATACATGGAGGGGTGGACAGATGGACGGACAGTTGTATGATGACATCATAGCTAAAAGCAGAATTTCTCGCATTGATGGGTTATCATATTTTCCTAATAGTGGTGCTCCACTAAAAATGCATGAATGAATTCCTTAGTTTGATAGAATATCACTAATAGGGTCACCATACAAAACAAAAAAGTCTAGTCTGCAGTAATGTTGTGAATCAGGCATGAGAATTTGCCATCTATACTAGTGGTTGATGTTCTTGATTGGCTGGCATGTGACACATGCTTTAATATGTGGGAGTTTGCAAGATGTATACATTATCACTTCTTAGACTTAATGTGAGAATTTAGAGTAGAAATTTGTTTCTCTCCTTGAGGAGACTGTTATGCAACATGTTTCAATAATAAAATTATTCTAAAAACCTACCATACACAGAGAATTCAAAATGTACATGTTGTTTAATTCAGAATGAGGAGTTTATGCCATTCAGGGAGTTCCTCGCCACTCTGCAATCGTCCATGACTGATCTCCATGCTGCACTTGTAGAAGTAAACATTGAACAGTTATCTGATGATTTGTTAGAGTCTAATCTGGTTGAACTTGACAAGGAGGTAAGATCTTTAAGCTTCATAATCTTAAAGAAGTACTGCTGTACATTGAGTACCACAAAAATAAATCTCTTGGAAGTGTCCAGACCAATATCATGATCTATGATACATTTTAGTTTATGTAATCGCATGGGCAAGGGCAAGTAAGGATTAATTTCTTGGGTTAGGGCTAGTTTTCACAAAATTGCCCAAGTCGCAAGGCGACAAGGGCAATTTGGAAAACTTTAAAAAAGACAAGTGAAATAAATCCATAATTGCACAAGGACACATTGCAATTACATGTTTATCACATAAAGGGCAAAATTATTGAAGGAAATTTGTTCAGTGCCACAACAGATGACAATCAACTTAACATGCTTTCATTTGATAAGAGTTCAATTCAATAAATTGTTGCTGACAATAGAAATAGCACGTAAAATGTACTTTATATGCGTACAAAAAGCAGTTTAATCAGTGTCAGAATCTGGAAGATTTCTCTTCTACATGTAACTTCACTTGATCAGAAAACAGGATTCGTGCTACTCCTTGAAGTCCTTGAAAGACCCTGGGATTTAATTTTGGACTTCCAGGGTGCTTGAAAACCCCTTGAAAAAAGGGATTTGGTGGTAAACTGCTTGAAAACTCCTTGAATTTTTGCTGGGGTGGAAATTGTTGAGATTGCATCATGCAAAGTTAAAGAGACAGTTCAAAAATTGAGCCCAAATTTGACTATTTGGGAAAGATTAAATGCAAAAAATAAAACGCCTGTGTGTGCACTTAACTTGCAGGGAGTGGGAAAGAATATCAAGGTAGCCTTTTTCAGCAAAGAAAACACTGAAACATGTCGTATGGCATAGAAATCCTCTTACAAACTTTCATGGAAACTTAATTTCTTGTTCTTGAAAACTCCTGGAATTTTATACACAAAATCCAGTACAAACCCTGAGAAAAAGCAACCATTAACCAATCATGAGAAAGTAATCATGCACTCTTGATTACCAAAAGTTCCCTTGTGATTAAGAAAAAACGCCCTCCGTCTCAGCATTAAGTAATTTTGCCCCGTATGTGATAATGACCATAAGCACATGGGTTTTGTACAATTTATGCTTCAAGTGGAACAATGCCTTTGTTTTGATTTGATATTTAGTTACTTGATCCAGACGTCAGAGTAAATCTGTCAATTCACTCCCAGGAATCAGTGGGTTGACCACACTCTCATTCCCATGATCAAAACATACATTCTTGTGATCAAAACGTTCATTCTCTTGACTAGTACCATGGATTTCATTGTCATGTCAGGTAGTCGTGAGAATTTGGTGTAATATCAAGAGTACACTTCTTAAGCTGTCTGACTGACATTGCATTGAAATTGTGATTTACTTACCAGTCACTCCTGTTACTCAAAGGGTTAAGAAGGCAAACATGATCATAAATTTGAAGGTGTGAAAATTGTCAGAAGTATTTTGTTATTTTAACCCAGTGACTGCCGAACCACCCTCCATTGACGAGTAAAACCATCTGGCGCTACAATCTATTAAATCTCACTCCGTGGAGTCAGTGAGTTAATGTAAAAGGGAAACCTTTAGTTTATTTCTTAACTAGCGTATCATTCAGATGCTGTTCTCATTGAACAACAGTGTGCTCATTAAATTTACTGGGTTTTTTTTCCTTTTTGTAGACAAAGTCTTCAATTGTATCAGAGATTTGGGAGAAGTTGCAAACCAGCTACAAACAGTCAGTCAAAGAGATATCAGAACTTTTGCATCTCAAATTGAAATTTGCCAAGTCTCTTCAAATCTAGCACTTGTGGAAAGCAAAGAAAATGAGTGTTTTAAAAGAAGCAAGCACCCTTCAATAGTTGTCCAACTTTCAGTGAAGCAGAGAACTTGCTTGGACACATGACCAGGTGGTGGCTCCCGTGAGTGACACAAAGAAGTACATTGATGTCTCAAGTGCATTTGTGCAAAGCAATCGCCCACTGAAAAACAACCTCCCCATCCTGATTAGCATTTAAAATCAGCAGGATTATAGACCTTAAGGATTTAAGGTCAGGCACCACTTAAAAAGAAAAGACATTCTATACAATTTGTCACCTTTGACAGCTTATACTCGCTGATTACTGAAGTCAGTAGCCAGCTGACTATATGGCAGTAGGATAAGTATGCTAACTTGGAGCATCATTCAAAATGGTTGGCTAATATCCTTGTTGACAAGCTTATTTTTAACCAATAATCAGGGTTCTCAGTTGAACCTGGAACTCCTGTCACTGGTGTCTCTTGTACGTGTTGCAGCATTAAAACCGCCTTGATCAGTAAATGAATATGTCAATCAGTTGCAGTGTTACACCCAAAAATGGATCAGCAAACTGCTGTTCAAAATTCTATTGAGAACCCTGTAATAATGACAGCTCTTGTTATAACGCAATGGAACCTACCACAACTTGGTGATCTTTCTTGGTGTGGGTTAGAGTTTTGTACAATAACCAGTCCTATTTTTTAAATTACAGAAGTAGCAGTAGCAAGCTCCAAACTCCTCACTTTCCAGTCAAATACTCTTTTGCTTGGGCTGAGTTATGTGAAACAAGGTAGCTGACAAAAGGATTGTAAATACCATGACATTAGAATGTTATTAAATCAAAATTTGCACTTTGGCCCATAAATGCATGCAAAAAGGGAATAGTTGCGTTGAAGTATCACGTTCATATGCTCATTTCAGTTTGCTAAAAATGACAAAATTGAACCAACTAATAATATTGGGTATGTGATCAATGCAGTTGATAATTATGACAAAGCCCAAAAGTGGAGCAAAGACTTCGGCAGCAATGTAGTTCTTGCAAGCAAATCTGTTACAAGTGTTTTCTGGGCAGGGTGTACATAAATTTTTAAGCTGTTGTTCTTGAACTCTTAAAGCAATTGTATTTTACACTTTTGTTAGAATCCAGTCTGAAAAAGTAATAAGAACTTTTAGACTAGAGTACTTGTATGACAAATTTTTCATTCCAAGCACACTTGCAATGGGTCTGGGGGTTAAATTTTTTTGTGGTTCGCATGTTCAGAACAAGAAATTTGTAATAGTGCTTGTAAACCAAAGCCCACCTAAACTTAAAGAAATTTCCAACTGGCTCATACTTCTACTACACTCTTGTGCTCTATATAATTATAGAGAGAGCTGAAAAGTGATGCTAAAGGACTCTGCTTCTGCATTCTCCAGGCATTTCGATAAAATTACTTTGGAGCTGGTGGCTGGTTTGAGAAGCATAGGAACCTAATCAGTAATGCCCATTTTTCTAGAGGTGTCAGGGGGCATGCCATTTTTAAAAGAATGCTACCAAACACCACATTTCCAAAGCAAGATTGATGATCATGTTCAGACGACTTCATGTTTTTATTATCGAACTCAATTTTTATCTTAGGTTTGAAAGAATCTCTTAAATTAATTTATTTTTGGGGAAACAAGTGAAGTGATTCTTTCAAACCTAATATTAAATCTCATTTTGACAATGACAATAGTCTGTTGCTCTACTCAACCCAGCAGCCAACTTCAAATTTTATTGAAACCCCAGGGCATTTTTTATTGTGAAAAACACAAATTAACTTGGAATTTTGTCTTTCATACATTTTCAATGAGGTGTGTATGCATCCTTAATAATTATTATTGATTGATATACAATAAACCAATTTCGATATATTAAATTAATTCAATGAAACATGATTTTGCCGCTCTGGGGGATAAATACAGGGATTTGTATGAGTTTATTCCCCAGAGCACCGAGATGATGTATTTTGCTTGGGACTTAATTTTAATATATCGAGATTGGGCTATTTGCCTGTGCCTTTTCTAGCTCATCTTGCAATTTTAATATCGTGTAACCAAAAAAAGGCATCATTGAACAAGAAATCAGCCTGTTTTATAATTATGCTCTCTCAGAGTTAATGACATGTTGTTTATTGAGCCTCTTTCTCTACTTGTTTACATTAAGAAAATACTAAAAGTGTTTTTAACTTCCCTGCTCTGTGTAATGGATTAAAATGTTACATCAACATTAGGCCATTTTACAGCTGCAGTATGCATGGTTACTTTCTGGCTTACGAATTAAACCAAGCCTTGTGATGTAAGTTTGATGCAAACCTCTGCTTTTTCTATGTGAATTCAAAAAATGGTGTGGTGTGTATCATACATACCACACAATAAAATAAATTTTATATACTTAAAAAAATGGAGTGGTACAGTGTATTAAGACAAGACCATCTGTCTTTCCTTGCTGGCATTAGTAGGCCAGGCCTTGGTTGTTCAAAAGATGGATTTCCACTGTTCAATGCGTAAATCAATTTGTGCATGAAAATGCACTACATAAATCAGTGGAGTTACATAATGGATGGGATAATCTGCCTTTTGAACAACCAGGGCCAGGTCTCAAAGCACAACAGGCATAATCAGTTCATAACTGTCACTTTGGATTTTTTTTTTTCCCAAATAAATATTTCTTCAACTTGCATTTGCTAACTTTATTGTTGCCTTTTCTGTTCGACTAGTTGGGTGATACTAAAACAATAATTATTAGACCCTTCGCCCTCAAGGGCCACGGGTCAATAGCCCATGAGGTGAAGCCGAATGGGCTATTGACCCGTAGCCCTTGCGAGCTATGGGTCTAATTGTTAATTATTCCCTTGTAAAGTGCCAGTCACA
>NC_090879.1:39246045-39261045 GCF_036669935.1 Montipora foliosa
AATATTCGGAACATTTGTTCTAAAATTTCTTGCTTGCCTGCCTGTCCTAGGATTTTCGAACATCTAAAAAATGGTATAATTGCCCATTTTTAACGGATTTTTCCCTAAAAAGGTCACCTACAATTTTCGGGAGCATTTTTTCTGGCTGAAATTTTCGAAAAGGTAAGTTTTGATCCCTATAATTTTCGGATCACTAGACTTTCAGCTAGGAAATCCGAACAGATAAAATTTTTAGGGGATAAAAATATGCCTATAGCTACCGTTTAAATACCAAAATACGTTTAACAATGCTATGTTTATTAATAAGTGGTTTTGAACTATATTCTATTTGGGTGCCCCTGCTCAAACTGTTCATTAACCAGAGGCGGATGCGGTCAGACCAGCACATGCGTGTACATTTAAGTATTTCCTACGATTGTCAAAACACGACGTTGAACCAATTACTGTGTTTTATGGAAAAGCAGCAGATCTTACTCCATGGGCACCCAACGAGCAAATTAAGCCAAAAGCCTTTCAGAGCCATTTCTAGGCTCCTTGTAATGTATAAAGACTGTCTAAAGACATGTTTTCGTCACCAAGAAGAATTTGATCTGTTCGGTTATCTTAGCTTAAGATTGAAGTGCCCGAAAATTTTAGGGAATGAAATCTTCATTTCAGAAATTTCTAACTGAACGTTATCTTCTAAGAACTTCACAGCGAGCCATTTTCCCATCCGAAACTGATAGATGACCCTTTTAAGTGCCAAAACTTGCAAAAACCTCCCTTCCGAAAACCCAAGGAACCTGAATACTTTTTCCTGGCTGCGAATCTTTTAGCTGATGTTTTAGTAAAGAAATCTATAGCTGTTTGGCAACGTAGAACCGAAATTCTTAAAACAGTTTGACTCTCCCGAACACATATTTCACCGAAGATTATCGTTGGGTGCCCTTGTTGCTCTTTCTATCAACAGCTAAACAAATTTGAAACCGCTGAAAGCCAGGATTCTGTAAATTTAACCCTATTCAAATCGCCCATTCATTCACTGTAAATTCCAAATCGTCCATTGAATACCAATTCGTTATGAAAGGCGTAGACCCAATGTAAAACCATAGAATGTACAGTAAGAATTGTTCCTATTGAAACGTTCTCAAAAGAAAATTGGGTTTGATTGAACTAGTTGATAAAAGTCGAATTGCCGGTGTTACCTCAAAACTCGTTGACAAAAACAAATGTTCTCGTTTCTTTAAAAACCTACCCCTTCTCAAAAAACCTCTAAACCCTCTAGAAGCAACCCTCAGGACTCCACTAAAATCAATTGATGTCCAGACGACATCAATAATTACAGCTGTACAATTGCCACTTCTGTGGCGAGCGCAGTTGGAGGGTTGTTAGCACTCAGTCGTCTTCCACTAATGTGTCTTCCGTCTGATTCTTAGCCTGTTCCAGGCTCTCAGTGAGTTGAGCGGGAAAACAAATGAGCCAAAAGTGGGAAGAGCAAAGGCTGTAAGCCCCTCTCCCCAATCCTCTCGATCCTCTTAAATTCTTCAGATGTTTTTTTTTCACTTTTCTCTCTTCTCCCGGCGAACTGAGAGCCTGAACAGAATGTCTGATTCCCGCACTCACTGCCACATGTTGGTTGAGGATGACAAATTTGTCAGTTTTCCACTTTCATTCTTCCTCCAGTTTTCTCCTCTCATCAAAAACCAACATTTTAATATCAGTACCAGCACAAGTATAAAATTATTTGATTTGACTTCCATTCCCCCCCCCCCCCAGTTAACTGAGAAATTGTGGTCAGCAATTCAAGGTTGCATTTAGTCAGATACAAAAAACTTAGCAAAAACAGGTCTGTAAGTATTCAATTGCAAACCATTTTTGTTGCCTACACCAACGGCAAGGCCAAGAGCAGTATATCCCTCATTGTTAGTTGCTGTGATGTCTGCTCCATGTTCTAAAGAAACAAATATAAAAGAAAAAAAAACCCAAAAGACATGGGAGCCAATAATTAAAAAAAAAATGCAGAAATGATGCCTTTGCATACACTGGCCTAAATAATTAAAGGGAACATTGTAGCCCATTGACTCGTCTGTCATAAGACAGAGTGAAATCTATCAAGTCTCACTCCCAGGGATCAAAGGGTTAAAAAACAACACAACCAAACAGCTAGCATCAGTTTTTTTGAGCATCAGACTTAGACATGCAGGAGGTCATTGGTTCAACATCAACCGAATCAACAGTTAAGATCTTGAATAAATGGTGAGAAAGTGCTGTATTTTAATTTATCAGACATTCAAGTCCTTTCCAAGGATAAGGATGATAAACCGTAGTCCATATTTCTTCAAAAGACTTTGGGATGTCAAAAAAAAAAAAACACAAATTTATACTTTTTGTAAACAATTCAAAAAATCAGTGCTCAAAGATATGGCTTGCTACATGCTTGCTTACTGACAATAATTATTACATTAAGTAAGACTATGGTACAAAAAAAGCTTGTGCTATAATAAGTTACCAAAATTAATATGGCAACTAAGAGAAGCATATTTTCAACTTAATACTCTTTTAGTGTGCTTACCTAAGAGTAGCTTAACTACTTGTGGATAACCATTGAAGGCAGCATACATGAGGGGGGTTCCTCCTTCCTGTAAAGTATATTGTAACATTTTGATGAATTTTCTATTAAAAATACTGGAACACACAGTTATTTACTTTTATTTCTCAGAAACCGCCAAAAAATACATTTTAAAAGTGCAAAGTGTGCACACTTGAAAGATTGATATAAAATGATAATCATAGTATTTTATTCCTTAATGCATGAAATGACTGCATGCTTAAGGGCCCACAGACGGATTTTTTGCGCGTTGCTAAGGAAGTGAAATGTTACATCCGGTAACTGACGTCATCATATCATGAGCTGACAAGAAAACCTACTCACAAGCAAAAGTCACCGCACAAACTGTTGTTTCCATCGAAGGTTTTTCCTCGCCCTTCCTCGCGCTCGTTCTCAGATCAACAGTGCATGAGTAAACGAACTGACTTCCGGTTTGGGAAAAAAAACTAAATTTCCGGCGGTTTTAAATGGAATTAATTTTTATTTTACATGGCACGTTTCACCCCCAAATACAGAAATTAAATAGCTAAGCAATGATTTTGTAAAATCATCTTTTTTGAAAAAGTTATGGGTATTTCAGTATCGTTTATGTCTTTAAAAAGAACATTTTCCAAAATAAAAAGAAAACCATGCTTGGCTGGATGCAAAAACGAATAAAAATTATCAAACCATCGATTAAATACCCAAATTGCGTAGCACGAGACAAATTTAGAGTTTTCTTTTATTGGTCATGTGACCATGGGCGTGGTATGATGACATCATATTTAGGGTCATTGGCTTACAAAAGTTGGAAACTGACCAAAATAATGCCAAATTCTCTCAAATTACTTAACCATTACATCCTTAGCAACGCACCCCAAAAAATACTTCAGTGGGCCCTTAATACAAACCCATATGCACCATAGAAGTCTTCTATTGTGCAAATAAACTTGCCTTTTGTGTTGTTTGTTTGTTTTTTCCACCCAGCACAGTGCCATGCTCAGTGTTAACCAATTTTGAACTGAACTGTCTCATGTTATTTATATCCTAGATGAGGTACTGTGACGCATAGTTCCATTCTTGTCTTAAACGCATTCTTCAACTGCAGTGTCTTTGTCATCAGTAAATGTGTCAGATAAACCCCTAAAGCCCCCAGACTTGATAAAGGCCTACATGACTCATTAACATGTAGATTGTTTTTTAGATTATGCTTCAATGTTGCTTTATTCATTTCATTCCATTTATTTTATGTTTTGTCAATATTGCTTTCTGAACCAATCATAGACCTTATTCATAAATGGCGGTCACATTTACAATTCTTTTGTCCAAGTGCAAATTAGCCTACCAAGCCTCATTTTAGAGCAAGAATTCTTTCAATTTACTGTATGGTATCGAGGCTTGGTAGGCTAATTTGCACTTGGACAAAAGAATCATAAATTGACCGCCATTTATGAATAAGGTCTATTGGAGCCACTGTAATAGCTATGGCCTGACTATTTTAATTACAGTACGATACAGACCACATTTGCAATATCTGGATCAGCTCCATACTCCAGTAGTTGCTCCACAACATCCAGTTGACCCTGGCATGCAGCAAATGATAATGCAGTCTCACCAGTTGGACTGCATGCAGTGGCATCTGCACCACTTTGCAGCAATACTGATAAGGTTGCTTTCTGAAAATTTTCCCAATAAGATTTGATTGATAATGAATTTGTTAAGTTCTGTATTAATTTTGTATGTGGTTACTACAGAATATGTGAAAAAAAAATCTGAGTGATCCAAACAAGAATTACGTGTACGACCTCAGTTTCTATAATAGTTGGGAAGCTCTCTCGCTGAGCTATGGAGGTGGTGGACAATTTGCGAGCCAGCGAGTCATGCAAGTCTTGCATTTAAAGGCCGCCTTCAACCGACAGGCTTTTCAACCCTTTGCTTTTGTTGTGGAAATTTGCATTGCTAATCATAGCAATCTGATTGGATGAATTTCAGCTTTGGCTGTATTTTCATAATTGTTCCATGGCTCGTAATGCCTGTCGGTTGAAGGTGGGCCTTTAAGTCTAAGCACCCATTTCAAATAGCGCTGATAAACAGTATTTAAGTCTAAGCACCCATTTTTAAATGGTTAGCTTTCAATAACTGTATGACTTGCATGTTGACTCCCCATGTTGGCTAGCTTGCGTGGCTTGCCACATATTTCAAGTACAAGTGCTAAGAGTGTGTATATTCACGCTTAAGAGGGCAAATGCAGATATCTTTTGCAGAGACTGAAACTGACAGAGAGTGACTTATTTACTGGAGGGTATAAAGTGCACGTTGCAGGTTAGACTTGCAGGTCACTGTTTCCTTGTTGCATCATAGCAGAAACAACCCAAACCATTACTCTTACTAACATTAGGCCTAAAAAGTAATGTTTAAGCCTACGGTTAGCATTTTTGTAAAGGTTTGGGTTGTTTCAGTTATGGTAAAACAATGACCTGCAACCCTAACCAGACCTGCAACCTGCAACCTGCAAGTTACACCTTACACTTATTTACCAGATAAAGTTATCTGGTCTTTGAACAACTGGGGCCAGGATGTTGTAGATTTCAAAAAGAATCACTATCTTTTTTATTTTTAATTAATAATAAGTGATATTAATACTTTAAGTATCACTTAACATCACTTTCATCAGGAAAACCTATTCATGTCTACTTTCAACACATCAATTTACATATGCGAAGTTACAACTTTTTCTGGATTAAAGTGATAATAAATAAATTAATAAATTTTTCAGAAGATATCAAGTTCTTGTGTGACAGACAAGGTTCTCATATTTAAATTTGTCCCAGAGATTTTTGAATATTTCAGGCCAATGTAAAGTTCCCAACGGAACTTTGCAACTGCTCAAGTTGAACATATCATTAAATGCGATGATCACTTTCACTTAGAACTTCAGCAAGACAAAGAAAATTGTTAAAATCTTGGTCAGACTAGCCAATAAATTAATGCTTTGTTTGAATTGGATTATTGCTTCTACAAAAACACATCTATCTATGACTACAAACTGGTTCAATAAAATTAATCAACAAATGTTGAGATACATCCCTCAAAACATAAAAGCCAACATGAGGTTCCAAGTAATAGTCACACAACTCACCTGTCTGTGAGCTGCTGCCCAAGCAAGTGGTGTCAGACCCGTTTTATCCACAGCATTAATATCCGTTCCTAGAAAGGTAAAGAATAAAATAAAAATACTAAAACATGAAGCTAAAAATTAACATTAATGAATGTTAAGGTAAGATGTAAAATCTGCCCCACATGTAAGGCTTTGACAAGGCAAGCGAGGGTCAGCTGGAGCATTTCTGTGTTCTGTTGGCATCAACTTAGCCTTGGTTACCATAGTGACAGGACCCAAATAGTTTTTCCCCAGTTTCTCCAATGGATGTTTGGATCTCATAATTTTGATTCCAGCACAATGATTTGTACAAACCATGTGGAAAACAGAAACACATGAAAATAAAACTTCGAAAGTCACACATCCTACTAAAATTGTTAATGATGACCACAAAATACTGGCCGCTACACTGAAATGCAATCCAAGACACAGGTGTATCTGCAGCTGACACATCATGCCCAAAGAGGAAAATTTTTAGCAAAGTGTATTATAATATTCTCTTCTTGCAAACAAATTTAATTAACCAAGCTTCTCTACATGTATAATTTCTTTCCTATCTCATCAAAAATCTATTAATAGAGGTTAATTTAATATCCATCATCAAATTGAATGTACTTGCAAATACTTTGATGTTTTTCTCGACCCAATTAGATTATTTGTACATCAATGAGTCTACAACAATGACCATGCTTATTTCCAGTTATTTACATGTAGTTCGCAAACCAGGATGGGTAATAAAGAAAATTATCACTTTTTCATCAATATGCATACCTCTGTCAATTTCTTCTTTAATCTTTGCAATTTCCCCCTGAGCTGCTAGGAAATGTAAAGAGGGGTCTAAAAACACACAAAAAAATACCTTTTTGTTATTGATCTTTCAACTTTCAACAATATAAAGTGATTGACATTAAAAACCTACATTATATATGTAAAAGAAATACATGCATATTTCATTCATTGATTGCTTTACAAAAAAAATTGACCAGAATTGCAGATGTCATAACACTCACAATGCCTATGATCTCTGTCACTTATAACTTCCATGCAACAAACTTGTTATTGTTGTTGTAAGTTGCCATTCTTGTCATTATCATCATTATTTTAATAACTTCCCATATTGTAACAAACTTCCAGAGAACAAGCCCCTCTCCAAGTTTTCACAACAACACATGAATAATTATAATATTATTATAATTTCAAGCAACTCAAATCCTCCTCCCTCCATGGTCCCCATGAATTCCATCCCCCAGGTAATCTGAGGGAGGACAAGGAATCTCCTATTGTTCAGTAAGGATCACCTTATATCACAGATGAAAGGAGTGTCCTTGATCTGCACTAACCCATTCATCCCTGAAGCAGCTCCCATTGATGGGTAAAACAATATTTATTGTGTGGCATTAGACAGAGTTAAAAATCTTTAAGTCTCACTCTCAAGACCGTTGTTAACCATGGCATTCATCCCTGAACTGCTTCCCCATTGCAGGTAAAATCGTCTGACATTAAAGTGCCCCTGTGATGCAAAAAAAACTTTCTTTTTCCTTCAGGTTTTGAAAGTGTGTTTGCTTAACACCTGACTGGCAAAATTTTGAGCTTTGACTTTTACCCAAGGGCCCTTTACTTTGAGGGTAAATTTTGGATTTCCACACGCACCATTACTCACATTCAAAATTGACCAAATGGACCTCAGAGGGTTGGATCCAGGGAAAGTGACGTCATTTACTCACAGCATAAACTTTCAGCGAGTGAATGCAGTTTATATACTGTATGCAAAACACAAGTTTTAAACCCATTCACCCCTAAACCAGCCATACTTAGTATTAATTTTTATTGTGATTAACGCCAGAAGATTTTACTCCTCAATGGGGAACTTCCAGGAGTCAATGGGTTAAAAGTCTGAAAGCTCAATACTCCCATGCAGCATATTCATTCTGCAGCGTACTGTACACACACATTCCATTCTTAAACGAGTCAGCCTTTGACGTTTTTTCTCCTCTATCCAGCTCTCTCAAGATCTTAAAGTTGGTAATGGTGAACAATTACATAGGAAAATTCCGGTTCCTTCTGCAGGTACCGGAGCACAGATTACATAAAACAAAAGAAACAAAAGACAGAAAACAAAACAACTCCAAATAAAGACTAGTCCCAAGTGACCAAAAAATACAATGCTTTCCGGTACATGCAGAAAGACCCAAAATTCCAGTTAAAATAAACAGGTGTCTTCTTGAAATCAAGGCTTAGAACTTTGGTCGCTTAGAGTTTAGTTCACTTAGTTTTGAAATCCAAGGAAACACAAGTTTTAAACCCATTCACCCCTCCCCTTGGTCACAGGGGCACTTTAAAATAAACAGGTGTCTTTAGAGTTTAGTTAACATAGTTTTGAAATCCAAAGAATTTTGGTCACAGGGGCACTTTAAACAGAGTAGAATCTATAAGTCTTGAAACTGAGAGGGTTAAGGTGAGATTTCATTTTATTTGGAGGGGGTGGGTGATGCAACGAAATTATTATTATAAACAAAAGGCATAGTGTGTTTTAAAAGTATGTTTTTCACGACCATCTAATTCAGTTTAAAACCAGTGAACAATGATTAAGTTACAGCTGTTAAATTCTGAATAATACAGCTAGATAACAGAATGCTTACACTGAGCAGCTGATGTGTCTCCACTGCCTATATTATCCTTCATCTCATGATCAAGCTGTCATGAAACAAAAAGTTCAAATTCAAATGTTAAGAGGAACTGCTTTATATGTGGGATCCCTGTGCCAGACCTTGTTCAAAATTCCCTTGAGTGTCGTTTACGTTTTCATCATAGTCAGACATGATAAAAATAACATTAGCAATGTGCCTGATATCGTCTTGGCTTGATACTGTCATGTTGGACAAACACGTGCATGTCTCTTTATTTTCTCTCACCACAGGTAATCAGAACAGCTCACATGGATTTCCCCCCCCAAAAAAACTGCATCTAGTATGCACTTTGAAATTTCCAATAATTTATTTATTTATTTATTTATTACAGTTAAATGACAATAAACAACATCCTCATAAGGATAGTCTACAAAAGAGTCATAGACCCCATACAAAGGCAGACCACCTAAAAAAAAAAAAAAAATAATAATATATATATATATAATAAGAAAATGAATAATTAGTATTCACCCACTTTACTTACCTTCGCTTTATAGACTATTATAGACGGATTTCGTTTACGTTAATTAGTTGAGTATGTTTTAGATAGTAATTTAAAATATCATACACATCATGCCAAAGATCAGCTGAGCCCTGGGACGATAGCGAGACCCACCTTTAATCCAGTGGTTATTTCTTTTGATGATGAACACCTTGAGCTTCTGTTAACTATTGTAGGAGTTGACTGGGAAAAGTTAGGATCTGCGGTAAAACGAAAGATATCGCATAAGGGCACAAACTCAACATTCCCGTCAAATCACTGTAGCTGCAAATTGTCTGACAGCACATGGTATGAAGAATCAATCAATTATTTAGTAACTTACCTGTTCCTAACACTGCCGCCACTTCCTGGTCAAGCTCCAGCTGAGGAGAACGATTGCCCTGCGTCTCTCCCTCCATCCCGTGGTTTCCTAATATAACATAATATCAAAGAAGTTTAAAAAGAACTCATAGCGATCAATGAAAGAGTTTTTCAAACAACTTGAGTCTGGAAACGACCTCGGTCGTTTTTGACCGAGAAATATTACATAACTGGTACCGTTGATGACATCATCGTTACGTCATCTGTTCGCCTTCGCGTTGACCGCCATTATTAAATTTCAGAGTCATGGACTTTTCAAAGATGTCTTTTGTTTGTGTTGATCTTTGTACCAGAAAAGGTTACGTCTGAAACATATTGTGGAAATGTCCGTGTTATTTGATGCACATGAAGTGGGTTTAAACGCCAAATCTCAGAGAGTACCAAGGACACGGCGAAAGGAGGACGACTTGCTCGTCTTCGGCTACGCATGCAAATTGTTTGAGGACAGTGAGAAGGCTTCGGCCTTTGATCCTGAAAAGCACCTTATATCATGGATGGGCGATGAAACCCTTCGTATCGACAGGTCTGTGTAATATTTAGTCGCCTAACCCCAATAAAGGTTGTGTTCAAATTGAAGTTTGGTTGTTTCTTTCATGTTGTTTGCGCGAAGGCGTACGAACGCCACGATTTGTTTCAGAACTATCATCCATGGCTTAACCCACACACGATAATGGAGAGAGATCTCTGATCTATTTTCACGGAATTTAAAGATTTAGACGAAAATACATTCTCACAAAACCTTGTATGTGATTGATTGAACTCGAGGTTGAGGGCTTCTTGACCTCTTTTTTCAATCCAAACCATGGGACACTGCAGACAGCAATATTTGGAACATTACGGTAAGTTAGTTGGATCAGGACAGGAGATCATGTATAATGCATGTTATGTAAGTATAAGAAAATGATAACAAATGTACCACTACCTTAAAATAATTATTTGTTACAATAAATTACTCCTAAATATTATTATTATTATTATTATTGTTGTTGTTGTCCTCTTCTAAAGTGTTCTGCTGTAAAAAGGAAATTTTGTTTTCTTTTTGCACTCATTGAGCAAATTATTGTGTATCTTGATGAATTTAAACCCATCATGTTGTTAAGGGTTGCGTATTTAATGTACAAGAAGGAACTGATTGTGACCTATTGTTAGGAATCTTGACAACATCTTGGACTGAGTTGGTTTACGCTGAAGTAACAGTCTCATATTGCTGTTCCTTTTCTAACAATCTTCTGGCTCTTTTATTTTAGATATGATGCTCGTCTTTATTTCACTGATAAGGCGCAGTTCACCACCAAGCCATCTGAACTGGCTTCCACACTTACACTAGAAGAAGAAGAAATGGAGAGGCAATGTGATGAGGAAAGGTATATGGACCTAAATCGAAACATGGAGGAATATGAAATACAGCAGGGTGAGTGTTGTCCACATCCTCTTTCAGCTAAATATCAAATTGCTGTCTACAAAATAAGTGGTAATGACTATTATTATTTTATTTGATTAACATTGTAGAGGATGAAGGTACAGTGTGTTTGTATTGCAGTACATGAACTTACATGGTGTTGAATTAATATTTTATTAAAGAAATAAAAAACGTGCCGAATGCATTGTTGAGTTATGTAAGCACGCAGGAATTTTTAAGAACACGAGAGAAGTGCGGAGAAGCACGAGCCGAAGGCTTATATAACTCGACAATGCTCGAGGAACAAGTTTTTTATTTCTTTTATTAAATGAAAAATGACCAGGAAGGGACAAGAATTTGTCAGACAACAAAAATGAGCGTGCGCCCTGGATGGCGCAATTTTTCCCTGATTGCGTGATACGCATGCGTTTCTTCTGCTTAACCATCTCGAATTTTTTTATGTATATTATTAATAAGTAATCACATGATTTTTCTCGTGCAATTTGGAATAAATAAGCACTTGTAATTTTTTTCAAAGACTTTCCTGCCTCCTCGTTATTTTGGTCATTTAAATAGTCGAAACCGAGGTCAAATAAAGGAAATCCTTCAGCCATAATGGCGGTCTGGAAAAATCTCCTCAGTATTTTCAGTGACAAAAATGATTGACTTGGCTTGCGTGCATATGTTGAGTTATAAGGCACGCACCATACGTACGCTGCGTGCCTTGTGGAGAACTCGGCTTGACCAATCACAATGCATGATTAACCTTGGTTATCTTATAACCTCTCTATAGGGTAATGATAATAATTATATGCAATTTTTTCTCAATGTTGATTTTCTATTTAAGACCTGAATGATGTTCCTTTCTTGCAACAGTTATGTAATATTGTTGATAATTTGCTTACATTGTTTGTATTATTTGGAAATCATTGGACAGCTTTTCAGGTAGTTTAAAATTAACTTGATACACCACCTGTAGATGCTGTGCTAGATTGTGGCTAAACAGGCTGGGTTAAAAACAAATTCAGCCTTTGTTTGTATATTAATCATGTGAAGACTCGCTCATTTTGCTTTTTCAGAAGAGGAAATGAAGCGATTTCAACAAGCCCTTTCAGAGGATGGAGCATACAATTCAGTAGGATTCACTTATCCCTATGAATCTGCAGAGATCTCTTATCAGTATCCAAAAAATCTTAATGGATATAAGTCATTGAAAAGAGGTAAGGAAATAACATTAATTGTTGGCCTATAATGCAAGGAAACTATTTCTAAACAACTATTAGAATGCAATGATGTATTGAAAATAAGAAGTAGTTTTCCTGGGTTTGATTGGCTCCAAAACTGAACTCTGAAAAAGCTTCCAGGGGTTATTTTCATTCCCAATGGAAGCTTGTTTGAGTTTGGTTGTCAATTAATGTTTTGAATGCAAAGGAAGTACACTTTTAAAATCTTTTGAAATTAAATTTTATAGCAGGCCTTGAAATTGCGACCAATACAGTCGCATTTGCGACTAAAAAAAATATCTCAGTGGAGGATTCGCAAATTTAGGATTATTTTTCGCCTCTGCTATTACAAAACACTACTTTTGCTCAAGTAAAATTATGAATTGTTTCAATCAAAAGATATGGGGCAAAAATTGTAGCATGATTTTGCTGCGATATTGCATGCACAATGCCATTTTCAGCGTTTTCTTTGAAGACTCTGTGTTGAATGGCATGATTTGTGAGCATTAAGTTTATATTTTTCTTCAGATTGATGTAGCCACGCGGGAGAAAATAATCGACAATTATGTCCTGTCCTACAATGGAATGGAAGGCTTGAAGAATAGAAATGTATATTTCCAATAAATAAAGCAAAGCTCCGCTGTTATACTAATCAAAGATAATTGGGTTCCCTTTCCTTTTTCTTGCATAAAGGGGCTGGAGGTTTGGTTATAAAAATATGAAAAAGAAATACTGTTCTTATGTTCGATACTATACAATTTGTGGCAAATCAGTCTTTCATATGAAGACTCTGGTGCAACTGTTATGGTCGAGTCACATACACAAACAGCTGGCACATCTTGGTCAATACTGTGAAATTTAATAGCTGTTGTTTACGTATGAGAAACAAACATTACCTCTTCTTTAACTGCGATCGCATGCCATTTGAAGAGAACATCCATTTTCTTAAAAATCAATTCTTAGAAAACATTGTTATACAAAGATACATTTTCATAGAGGTCCATTTGTAACATTGCTTATTGCTTTCGGGTTAGTCTGCTTCCAGAGAAGGGATTGCTAACGCTTAGTAGCAAGTCTTCTAAGTGACGTGTCGGGTACAGGCTAATTCCATGTTCTTTGGAATGACCGACTGAGCACAGTGATCAAAAGAAACCACCTGATTGTGCGAAATCATTTGCGAAATTTGTTTTACAATCAGATACAAAAGTGAACAAATTTGTACTGGCTACACATTGACATTTAAATGAAACGGCCTGGGGCATACCACAACTTTTCACTGAGAAAATAATATTATATCATATTTCTTGCTGTTGCGATGGTAGACCGTGCTTGAATGGTATACCATTGGTAAATGGAATAGATGATATGTACAGGATTTCTACTTTGTACGATTTTCAACTGTAACGCCACCATCCCCGTTAATGTCCCCTAGGAATGCAATAAATGGTATTGTGTTACATAATACGAGCCATGTCACGATGTGTATCTTTCGGAGCATCAGATCTGCAGTGCAGAATATTTGCTAGCTTTAGTATTTGGCACAGAGTCTTCTGCTAGCGATGATAAGTCCCAACACTTGAAAATCGATGCCATCGTATGTCAATAATTACATGTAATATCCGTTCGTGTTTGGTACAATGTGCTTTCACTTCGCATGCAAATCAGGAATAGACTCACTCCCCTTCTAACTTGGTTGTGAACAAAAAGTGCTTTCGCAAGTTTTGAAGCCTATAAAAAGGCAGGATTTATTAGAAAAAGGAAACTCGTTTCAAACAGGTGCAAGGATTCATTTTAGCGAAAAAAATATTTTCGGGCTAGGGGCACTCTAATAATTAAATCTCCCTCCACAGTACCTTTTTGATAAAAAAAGATGTCGGTGGCATACTAGTTCAGCATGTCCACTCAAACCAGAGTTGGAAATAAGGAAAAACAGATTGATAGGTGATTTTTTGTGAAGGTTCAAATCATTACCCCCCCCCCCCCCCAACATTTTGGAAATCCCAATAAAGGTACAATTTTCTGTTGTGACGTTAGTGTCTACTTTATTTGAGTATTCTATTTGAGTACTAACACATGGCGCTCGTTTTCTGACATCCGTGCGAAACATTGCTTCAGAGGATTGTCATCCGGTATTTTATGGACCACGTGTTTTCGAAATTGATCTCCAAGAGTTTCTCGATTCTCGTGGTCATTTGCATCTGAATGCATCGCACTGATGTTATGTTCGTTGACGGCACTTCTTTGCCAGTTGTTGCTACCTTTTGTAATAAATGCATCGCTGTAGTTTCTACAAGAAGCAAGTCTCTTCTGCCACTTTGTACATATTTGACAGTACATATGATTGTCGCGAATTTCAAGCCATTTGAATTCAGCACACCACTTCTTTAAAGTGCGAGCCTTTAGAACATTGCTTGCCATGTTAAAATGTCCATAAAATTCCATGTGCTTCTGCAATCTCCAATGTCAATTCAAACACCCCCCTCTAACATTAATGAGTTTCTGCAGTCACATTGTACAGCGGTTTTATTTGAGCGCGAAACATTTTGAGACGCCATTATCGATCACAAGTGTGAAATTCTGAACTTTATCAGAGATGAACGCCTTGATGTAGTGGAGGAACTTCATGAAAAAGAACTTCAGCTGCTAGACATAACAACAACTTTATCAGTCGGACAAGACTTGTCTTTGCTAATGGACAATTATCGTTCACTCCTGGACAATTATTGTTTATTCTTGGCAGATATTCTCAACATGTTGGCCGGCTTGGACGAAATGGAGGACTTTCTATTGAGAAATACTGGCTCTTATAAACAACGGCTCTTTTAGGAGCCACAACACTGAAAAAAGTTTTGACCACTAACATATATATATATTTTAAAAATTTTGTGAAATTATATTTAATTTATCGCTGGCAAATTTGATCGGTAATTACCGATCACCGGCCGTTATTTCCAACTCTGCAAACTACTGACACTTACCAGTAAATGCACTACAACTTTCATCCTCTTTATTAGAATCTGATGTAGATCAAGTCCAACAAGCAAGATGTGGTTCTCATTTAAATGTTGATACATCAGGGTCACCTCCTCCAATTGTTCCAGTTCCT
>NC_090879.1:39266045-39276045 GCF_036669935.1 Montipora foliosa
AACATCATACATGTACTTGAACTCACATTCAGAAAGACAAAAATGCAGAATTGGCCTATTATGAGGAATAGTTACAACACTGCCGTGTCTTTGTTCTGTACAAGGGGTGGTGTTATTTTTATCTTTGTTGCCGTTAATTTTTTATCTGACTAGGTAATTTCCTTTTAACTAGGCAATTTTTTTAACTAGGTTGTTTTTATCAACTGTCTGAAAAACAGGGGTTTGGTTTTTTAGGGGGTCTAAAGAAGAATAAGACATTCCTCTTCTCCATTCTACTTCTCCTACCCCTCTCTCATCTTCCCCATTGCTCCTATCCTACCCTATCCTTACTTCACATATCTATCACCCCTTACCTTCCAGTTAGCCCCCTCCTTGCCAAGACTTTTCTTTTTACTCACACAAACTTGAACTTGAACCCCATCTTTGGATCTCCTGCTCACTCTCTTATCCACTTGACCATGCAAGCAACTTGTGCAAATTTTCCATCATAATTTATAATTTAATATTTTATTATTTATGCCAGGCCACTTTCGGTCCCTTTGATGTATTCACATTTGGACACCAGAGCCACATGTTGTAAATCTAGCACTGATAAAATGGCGGAGTCACGCCAATGCAATAGAGTAAATGAAATCGATTTCGATAGAGAAATACGTCAACATCAAGAAAGTAGTTCCAAAACAGGAACTATTTCAATTCTTGTCCCAAGTACACAGTCGAATTTCTCACAGAGGACACAAGTATGAAAAAGTGGCTTCAAGAAATTATGCAGAAATCAGCCAGCAAGTTGTTAACACAGGTGTTAAAATGTGCGTGTTCCATGCTTAAAAAGTGCTTAGACTTAAATACTGTTTATCAGCAATATTTTGTAGACAGTCTGCAGTTGTCATACACGTCCTGGAATGCTAACTGGAATGCTAATCACTAAATTGAAAGCTTAACCCGAAATGCAGGCAGTGTCCCTAACCTTATGTAAAAGCTAATCATTCAAAATAAGTGCTCAGTAACTCAAAAAACCCACTAAAACTTGTTGGCCTTTGATAGCACCGGAGAGAAAAATCTTAGTTAAAAAAATATTGCCTAGTTGAAAATAAAATCACCTAGTTAGAAAAAACTAACTATATGAAAACAAAAATTAACTGCAACAGCTTTGAAGAATGCCTTTCACTTTTGAGGTGTGTCAAGTTTGAACAATGTCAAAAACTTTGAGTACATTTTAAAGCCAGTTATTTCCTTTTAAGGTACACTGTGTATTCACATTGCTAGAAAAAGGCATTCTCTTTGTTAAACATCAAAATTCAGATTTCTTTGAAGCTGAAATGTTGCATGTTGCATGAAGAATAGTAAGTTGTAGAAGGACATGTTAAAGAATTATTTGGATGCCTATGGAAGATGTTGGAAACATTGTTGAGTTGTATATTCATGCATTATAACTAGTTATTTCTTAAAATGTGGTTATGTGATATAATAATTCATTATTAGGTTAAGTCTTCAAATATAGGGGTAGTGCATTATAATACAAGAAGCTGTTATTATACAAGGGTAACATATAATATTGTCAATTTTGTCTGTTACTTAGCCTGAGACTGCCAAAATGCAAGCCATCATCGAGAGGACAGCTGTTTTTGTTGCGAAGCAGGGGACGCAAATGGAAATCCTAGTCAAAGCCAAGCAGTCAGGAAATCCTCAATTTGACTTTCTATTAATGGACAATTGGCTGAACCCTTATTACAAGCATGTGTTAAAATATGTGAGTGAGGGAAAATTTGTCCCTGAGACTCCAATACCATCAACAGTGCAAGCTCAGGAAGAAACAAAAGAGAGTGATAATGACGATAGTGAGGATGATTCTGATGGAGAGTATGAGCTACATCCGTTGCTGCAAGCATCTCTTCATAAAAGGATAAAAAGATCACAGCCATCCTCTGCATCATCTTCACCATTACCACAAACTCTGGGCAATAAATTTAGTCGCACTTTTGCTCCAGTCACAAGTGGTTTAAATTCAACAGCTGTCCCACATGATCAGGATGGTGTTGATGCTGCGCTATCTGGTGAAGTACCTTTAGACGAAGCATTTGACTACAGCATGTGGTATCCACAAGGTATGTTAGTCATATGTTAAATATTGTAACATCATTGCAATCTTACTCTTACCTGGCAAGCCAATGTCTTGTGGATACAGCCATACAGTGTAAGCCCTCTTGCACTAAAAGAAACTAAAATTAATACCTCACTTAACCCTCACAAAGAGTAGCTATTATTGAATTTGACACTGCAAGAGGCTTATAATAATATTAATGAAAGCATGCAGGGCATCAAATAAAAGCCGTTCAATGTCAACGGACAATGTCCAGTTAGAATTTGGTATTGACTGGACAAATCCTTGGATTGCCTGACATTTTCTTCGGTCATAACATGAAGGCTCCAGTCCATTTCTCGGCACAGTAATCACAAGATGTGGCAACACACTAAAAACAGAAGTGTACAGAAAACCAACTGACACGGGACTTCTGCTTCATGTTCAAAGCCACGTTGATAACAGGTACAAAAAAGGCCTAGTTAACACGATGGTCGATCGGGCGTATCATCTATCTTCCACTGAAGAAGCCTTTACAAAAGAATGCGACAAGTTATGTACCACGTTTTCAAAATTGCGCTATCCCAACACATTGGTCAATTCCACAATACATAGGTTCATGCAAGAAACTGATAAAGCGCCGCATGCCGTGACTTCTTCAGAGCCATCAGTTTACATTAAATTACCTTTCACAGATCAGCGATAAGCTGATCGTGTCCCCAAAGAATTCATTTCTCTGGGATCTATGATCATGATCAATGTCAACGTAAAACCCGTCTTCACCAGCAGAAAATTATCGCAAACTTTGAGTATAAAGGAAAACAAGCCTCCGATCTTCAATACGCAATGCGTTGTATATTCATTCCAATGTGATTTGTGTGATGCAAATTATGTCGGTTTTACTGCCCGACACTTACACCAACGCAGTAGTGAACACCGTTTTTCTGCTATCAGCAAACACCTTGAAACACAACATGACAATAAAAGAGCAACGATCGATCACCTCTTTAAAGTCCTAAAGAAATGCAGAAGCAAGTTCGATTGCCTAATATGTGACCGTCCACGGGAAAACCAACAAAAAGGTGATGACACGGGCACGCTATTTTAGCACGCTAGACAAAAGAAATTTTCTTTAACACGGGAGTGCCGTGTCGTAATGCACGCCTCATTAAAATTTTCTTGTGTCTGATACTACAAGTTGTAAACAATAGAGCGTGTTATACCAAACAAAAGAACGTGTCAGCAAAAGTAAAATCGAGCACCACGTAAAAAGACACGGAGTGAGTGAAATTGCACGACAGCTGCGCCAAAACGCTCGCTAAAAAACCAAGTATATAAACACGCTACTCCCAAAGCCGAGTGAGGGTCGACTTACCTGCGGAAATAGCTGAAAAATCCCGCAGAATACAGTATTGTGCGAAAGTAATGCAAACGTATTTCGCCGAAATTCGCGGCTTTTCCTGGCTTTTCGACGAAAAAATATCGAATTTTCGATGGAAGCGAATTTTCAACGAAAAGTCATGAATTCTCAAGGCCTAGTGTTTCCAACTACACCGAATTTTCGAACGAAAATTCCCTCGGAATGAAAATTGACTTCGAATTTTCGTGCGAAAAATCGCTTTGTTCGATAAATGACCTAAAAAAAATGAGCGAAATTTCGCTCTTTATTTGCTGTTCTCGAACATTCCCACGTATTTTCTGGACAAAAATTTGCCAAGTTCGAATTTGCCGCGATGATTCTTTTCTGACGTCATTTCACAATGTGTAAGCTCTACAACAAACTCTTGTTCGTGAAGCAATCGCAGTTTTTGTTGTGTGAGGCAATCTTTTTTTTTTTTCGTTGAAAATAGCCGATTAAACTGTCGGATCATTGAATCTATTTTCGATACGACTTTATTTACGCTAACCTTAACGCGTTTATTTACGCGTACATACGCTTGTTCAGCGATGTTGTTGATGGTGGCCGCCGATTCATGTCACAAAAATTTTGTTGTCTCGAATTTTCGTTTGGTTACCTCGAAAATTCGCTACTTCGAATTTCGCTATCACGAATTTTCGAGAAAGATCGTGAATTTTTCGCTTCAAACCCTACGAAAAATCCTTCGAAAATTCGATGACTTTTCGTGGAAAATTCGCGAGAACAAAGGACGAATTTCGACGAATTTCGTTTGCATTACTTTTGCAATTTTACGGTGCCTCTTTTAGCACGCATCTGACACGCAACACGCCACGCTAAACAAAAGGTTTGGAGTGTCTCAGTGTGCACAACAAAAGCCACCGTGACATCTATTGCGCTACTCATTAAATATGCGCATATGGCGTGTTGTATGTCACGCTCAGCGTGCCGTGTCATGCACGCGTGCCCGTGTCATCACCTTTTTGTTGGTTTTCCCGTGGACGGTCACATATACGAGATGCTGGTTATAAAGGACATCAAGCCTTCTCTCAACACCCAAAGTGACTCAATCTGCGCCAAACTTTTCACTTGACACTTTCATTTCTTTCTTCTATTGTTGGTTTTGTCTTATTTTTGGGTATTATACCCATAGGACACACAAATGTTTTTGTTTCACGTTTTATATATTCTTGTTTGAACTTTTACTGTCTTGACTTTAATGGCGTAGAGTAACGCCGAAACACCGTCCATTTTTTAGAATAGTTTAAAATGTTTTTAAAGAATCTTTTAGCGTTTAACTTTTCGATAAAACGTCTCCTTGTTCAAAAAAATTTAACTTTAACAGTGCATTTCACAAAACTTTTGACATTGTAAATTTCATAAGTTCTCTTCGAACTTGGGAGTTTCAGTACGTAACTGTCAATCAAATGGCAAACTTTGAAACGAACTTGGGAATTTCGCGCCGAACTTCGTGGGAATGTGGCGAAGTATTTTCACAATTGCTCTCGGTTGTTGTTTGGAAATGAGTGCCTTCACCGTGCAAGGAAAGGCAATTCCAAGTTTTGTTCGCCAGAAAATTATTGAAAGCTGGTTAGAATGGAAAGGACCATCTCAAATAGGACAGGAACTGAGACTTCCAAACAAACCGTTGCCAAAATTGTTGATATTTCCGTTCGCAGAGGGAATATTGAAGGCGACAAATGAAGAAATATCACTAGGTCAGTGCGTGCTGAATGATGTGAATAATTATATGGAGTGTTGTAAAACTACCAACCCCAGCATTTACAGCAGTGAAATCCAAAACAAACTGGTCAAGAATAACATTCCAATGTTTGCCTGAAAATGTCCCGTCGCGTGCATGCAGCCGCAGCGTAATGCAAGATCTTGGTTTCTATTCGTTCAAGAAATTCAGTGTTATTCCACAGGAATCACTGACTCTTGAAAATGAAAATATACTTTTCCAGTATTTAGCAGGTTGTGCAGGCAATGCATTTTTGTGACGAGTGTTCAGTGTTCATTCCCACGAAGTTCTGCGCGAAATTCCCAAGTTCGTTTCGAAGTTCGCCATTTGATTGACAGTTATGTAATGAAATTCCCAAGTTTGAAGTGAACTTATGAAATTCACAACGAACTTTGCAAATCGCCTGTGAAATGCACTGTAACTATTTGGTAATCACGATGAACAACATTCATGTTTCAGAAAGGAAAAAAACGAATATAAAACTAGACAATTTAGTGCTTAAAAAATTCCTGGTAGTCATAAATTTTCACAAAGTCATCAAGTTCTGTCTCGACTGCAAAGCATCATGTCTTGTGTTATCATGTTTACTTTAAGTGTTCCCAATTAGTAGAGAATTTTACCTTCCGCTAGGTACCATTCAGGGATGTCATTAGGTGCCTTAACCTGTAACACCTGTTACGGCTGAGCCCAGTCAACGTTACGGGTGATAGTTGCTGCAGAATGAATATTCATGAAGTAAAACAAATTGAAATTTTATTATAAACATTTACCTTCTAAAGAAAATATAATTGCTGCCTTGTATTTTCTGTGTTCCTAAGACGTGTTTTTGGTAAAAATCCAAACATTTTCTGTTAAAAAACCTTTGGAGAACACCGCGATCGATCGTTGTTGGATTCCGAAGCCATTTTCAGCTACAAAATCATTATCAATGCACCGTACTTGATATAAATGGGATTCCGCTTACCATTTTTCACGGTTCTGTGATGGATGACCATTTCCACGTGGTTAGTAAATATCTTTAGTCATTGTGAAGTTTATCTTTTTGCCCTGTTTTATTTTCATCACTTTTTGATTAAGAAAATATAAAATCTGCTCCTCAGAGTGCAGGAAATTGCATTTCCGAGGGTCTACTTTTAGGAATTTTCTGGGGGAGCATGCTCCCATACCCCCCTAGGGGCTCAGGCCCTTCAGCCTATTAAGGCCATGTATCTACATGTTACGGGTGAGTGTTACACCTGCTTCAAGGCTTAATGACAGCCCTGCCATTGACTCTTAAATAAAGTGATTGATTGATCGGATAGCACCCTCATGAAGAATAACTTATCTCGCTGCACCAAGAATACTGTACCCCATGTAACTTTTGCTGCAAAGTGTGAAAAGCAAACAAAAGCCCCAAAACTTGGAGAATCCGACCACCTTTTCACTCTAACCAAAATTCACAAGTGTAACTTTAAAATGAAAGGCGCTGAGTACTTCTGAAAATAAGAAAGCAAGAAATATAAAAAAGCTAGAGAGTGTCTTACTTTGTCCTTGTGCATGTAGGCTGAAACCTTCGGCTTTCATATATTTTGCACTTTTCACTTTAAATTCAGCCGTAGAAACGTACATGTTGCAATTGCCAGAATGTATTCTTTTAAGTTGTATCTTGTGTAACTGTACCACGTATGCGAGGCTCTTTTGCAGTAAAGAGTAGTAAGACTATAAACTTGACATTTTTATTGCCAAACCGACTTGGGTTCAGTTGGTTTTTAGTTAAGAAAAGTTTATGGTGCAATCTGTGGTCACTATTGCAAGAGTTATGACTGGATAACATGACTGGCACCTGCCCAGCCATTATTTGAAGCCCTGTAATGGATTACCGGCAGTAAATTTCTGAAAAGAGTAAAAATTAATAACATTGAGCTTTTCAGTTTGGAAAGATTGTTTGCAGTGAATGAAGTGAATGATCTGACTTTGTGTTGTGAACTTTATTTTAGACAATCTGCAAGGTCTTTATGTCTCTTCTGCTGGCTACTCATACCACCCCCCTGTTGCACATGTTCCCTCAGTAGCTGATATGATTCCACCTCCTCCTCCTCCACCTGGTGAAGGTCCTCTGGAAGGTATGTTTTTAAAAGTCGTATAGAAAGTATAGACATAGCCTGTAGCCTTCTCCTTTGACATAGACTTTTGCTTTCCTCAGTTGTTTGAGCACCAGGCTGCCATGCAGGAGGTCGTGAGTTCAGCTCAGACTGGACCAACACTCATTGCTGCCTTTGTAATTACACCTGCAAAGGGTCAGACTTTCAAGTCTTCTTGGATAAGGAATATAAAATGTAGTATTTGAAAATGCCTTTAACTTTCACGTTTTTTATTTCAGAAAGCGAGCCCAAGCACTGAAACATGAAACTGACATTGCCTGCCTGAATTTTTCAGGCTCTACTTTCGTTACTGCTCTTGAAAGTAACTTTAATACAACGTAACAGCAATGATAAGCATCTAAACTTGATTCATCTCTCCACATTTCAAATATATTGCTTTCGTATTCTATTAAGTTTTGCCTTAGTGCAGTTTGTTTGAATGTCCATGTTAACACAAGGGTTATTACTTCAAAAGTCCATTGATAAGCTGCTCCCCCACTTTGGAAGATCGAATTTTGCAAAAGAAAAAAAAAATTGAGAGAACAAACTTTGAAGTTCTATTAGTAGACAAACAAATACGGTTTAAAAACACTGACACAGTGGTTGCTTGAGCTTTCACATCAATTAAGTCTCAAGATGCTCTAGATGCGATTATTTTTCAAGAATATTTGGATACACACAAGTGCTTAGTAGCCAAGGCTTGAAATATGGAGAGCAGGCTGGGCATCACAATGAATCGGTCGGCCATTTGCCTCATGAGTCAAGGTTGCTGCCTAACGGTCGCTCGGTCGCCTGGGGCGCCTTATTTGCGAGCGTGGGTGACCAAATTTCTGAACAAGTAGCCCGAACGGGCGCCTTACTTGATTTATCCTCACTTTCTTGTAAATATAATCCCAGCTGGAATTAATTTATTCTGGGCTCTTGAAAAAATGATTCGGGCTACTAACTTTTAATGTTGGAAGCCTGAAGGGCTCCCGAAAAAATTTCTTAGGCAGCAGCCTTGTGAGTACTTGCCAACTTCTGGATGTTTTCTTGCATGTGGTGGAAAGGTATTCGTCAAAGTGACAACAGCAAACAGCTTGTGGAGGAATAGAGATTGCTTGTAGGTTGGTGTTCAGTTGTTCGAGTAAAGTAAAAATTAATCACTTGAAAGAAATCTTCGAGAGCAAGAATCCCGAATAAACGCTTCAAGATACAAATGGTTCCTTTAGGAGCCATTGTTCATGAAAAAGGCAATGATCAACAACAACAATGTGCTTTCAGTTTGTTATATGTTTATTCAGGGTCATCTTGAGAAGCTTTTATGAATATTATTTAGGCCGTAGAAAACTCCAACCTCAGATGTTTCCATACCCCCAATTTTTGATTAGAATTTTGAGAAAAAAAATGTGGTTTTTATATGGACTTTTGCAGTAATTTAGCGGAGCAGTCAAGGTCAGTTTCACATTTCAGCGCTTGTGCTAGCTTTCTGAAATTAAAAAGTGAAAACTAAAGGCATTTCAAATACTACATTTTATTAGCTTTCCAGTGGTATATAGTTTCCTTGGGTTTCTTAAAAAACAAGGGTGAGCAAGAGCAATTTTCCAAAAGACACCCGGCCTGAAGATTGTTCTTGAAGAGTAAGGGGGAGACCCCCTTTTGTAGCCTGTCCTCCTTTCACATACATTGTGGGTTGGGTGGGTGAGATCAGTATGGACTGATAGCGGCTGCCAGAGGTCCTTTTACAAGCTGACATCTGATCTCACCCTAGAGAAAGAATGGTAAACTGCCATGAGAATTTGTGATTTGTGCAGTATTAATTGTAAACTATAAACCATAAAATTACAGTTTTTATGCATTTTTCAGGGTCCGACAGATATTTTTGACAAGACTTGTCCCTGGGCAAGTGGCATGTAAGAATCACTTGCCCGGCAGAATGAGCTTCTTGTCCCATATCAGTTCACAATGGTAAAATATTATTGACTGAACCTATGCAAATGTTGGCCACTTGTAACATATTTTGTACTTCATAACTCCCTGCTCAGTATCAATTGTTAACCAAGAAAACTCTTCCAGCCATTTCGTTTGGAAGAGTGGTCGGTTTTTTTTTTTTCATCGCAATCTTTGTTGTAGTCATTGCTTTTCATCTTCCACTTTGAACCCGGTATACTATCACCAGTCGAAGAGAATTTCATGAGAGACTTACTCATGTTAATGTTACATTAACATAACAAAGTTGTCTGTGTTTCGTGACAAACTTTCAAAAAAGCGAAAACATTTTATCCTTGGTATGGCAGCCTGACCATGGGGACTTTACCAGGAGGAGTACTGGGTATGAGACTCATGAAATGTTATGTACAAAGATGATCGCTGTTAAGGAAAAGAAATGCAGAAAACAACTCTGAATATGTTCACTTTATGGTATTTATTACATTTCAAAATACTTTGATTTTAATTACCAATAGAATGGTACATGTTGAATGGGTAGGTACATTGTACCGGTATCTATTTGTTGTGCAAAATGACTTGCTAACCAAATGCTACAACCTGGCGGGCTTCTTCTGGAGTTAAAACACTTACCTGGCAATGATATTTTTCAACTTGTCCTGGGCGTCTGGGCCTAACATTTGTCGGACCCTGATTTTTGATGAGCAAAACTTAAACCTGGGTTGATATTTAATTGT
>NC_090879.1:39291045-39303545 GCF_036669935.1 Montipora foliosa
AGGTGTTAGCAGCTTCCAAGAACAAATAGCGTGGCACATGCTCACAGTTGCAATTTGGATGTGGTTGGCCCGAGTTCATGTCTCACGTGATGCTCATTCCACAATCGCAACTCTAATCATAAAAAAAAAAAAACAAACAAAAGAAGGTGCAACCCATGTGCGTTTTTTGAGGAGGAATTTGCGCAAGATAACACAGTCTATCGACTGGAAAATAATTATGAACCGGATTCTTTGCAGACACCATCCTGTCTTTTTTTCTTTGTAAATAACATTTCATACATGCATTGTTTATTTTCCAACAGAAAAAAAAAACGTATTTAATAAAAATTTATTAGAAAAGGACCTTGAGGGTTCAGAGTTTAACAAACTGGTTGTATTTCAATGTGTATTAAAAAGGTTCATACTTGATTACGCTGCGGTATCTCGCGAAACTGTTTCAAGGGAGGGAGTCCAGGAACGTCGGTTTTTCGAGTCTTAAAGCACGCAGAATTTTTTTATGAGCACCAGAAAAGTGCTCGAGGCGAAGCCTAGAGACCCTCTTTTGCTCGCTAGACAACTTAAGTGCTTCAACTCGATAGAGGTTGAACTTAGAGTACTTTTAATTTTTTTCTGTGCCTATGTACACTCTTTTTCCATAAGAACGCCTAATTTTGGAGCTGAGGCTGAACATTGTTATATGTTTTTGCGATGTGAGGCTGAAAACTTGCTCAAGTTATTCTTAAATTTACATGGTATAGTAAATCAATTCGGACGCGACCAGGAAATCTATCAAAGTGCTTGCTTGCCGTGATATGATATCAAGTTGCTTGTCACATACTTGCGCGACTCGCAAATGAGAACAATAAAAACGTTCTTAATCGGCTCTCGGCCTAAGGAATGTTTTTGATACGTTCTTAAAATTTTGGTTAATCTCAGCCTCGGCGTTCTTATAAAAAAGGTTCTTCTAAAAAGAGTGTAAATCTCTTTGCCTGTGGCAAACATACCGGTTATTAGATAGATTTAGGCAACGTTTACACGAACGCGGTTTCACATCTACACGGTTTCATTACTTTGAAACCGCGTCAAAATCGATGCGGTTTGGAAGTGTTACACGGAACCGTTTTCGCCAGAACATCCAATTCGTGATGGTATAAGCGAGAGCTGCACTACGTGCTAAATTTTATTGTTGTGAATTGAACAATGCAAATTTCGCGGCAAAGTAGTAACCGTATTCAAATCGATGCGGTTTCGCTGTTTACACTACAGATGAAACCGCATCGTTTTGAAAACGCTCCACTTTTGGCAGCGGTTTCAAATCGACAAGGTTTCTCTGACAGTCTCGATCGGTGTCGTGTAAACGGAAGGTGTAACCGCATCGAAATCGATGTGGTTACAAATGAAACCGCGTTCGTGTAAACGTTGGCTTAGTATCACGTTTACATGAAACGCGAACGGCTAAAGTGCCCACGTGACCATGATTTTCCCGCCATTTTTCCCGTTTGCCGGTTTGCATTTCTATGCGAGAGTAAGCATTTTCGTGTTTGCCATATACGTGGAATTTTCTTCTTGTTTACTTCCACGTAACAAGTTGCTTGTGCCAGAAGCCCAAAACTGTTTTCCGGAAGGAAAAATTAGGTTTCATGGTTATGGATCGTTCATAACTGACTCCTTACCGCAATCTTCTTCATGAACTCACGGTGACTCTTTGTTGACTCGCAAGAAAGACCCATCGAAACTCGCAAAATTTGGCAGGTAATGATTTTCATTTTATATAACGTATTTTTCTACAAACAATGTTTGTTAAGACTCCGAGTTGTTTTGGTTTTTTTTTTTTTAACAAAAGGTTCGAGATTAACAGAGTCCATTCCGAGTTGCCGTGGGTCACGCGAAGGTAAAAGAGACCTTTAGCACCGAATTTTTCAGGATAAACCGCAAACCGCGGTTTGCGATTAGTCGTTTGCCATTAGAGAAAAAAAAAGTTCGATTTTGAACTTTAGCAAGCCGTTCCTGTTGCGCATCGGCGCCGACATTTGGATTTTTCATTGCTACAACTGCTCACAATTTTGATCTTCAAAATTGTTCCCAATAGATAGCAAATAGATGTAACAACATCACTGATATGGTCAAGCGGGAGGTCTGATTGAACGCTACCGTAAATCACTTACCACAAGAACGGTGTCTGGAAGTTGAAACTCGAACCGCAGACTGCAAATGTGACGGCAAAGACAAGATCACGTGATTTCCCGAGGTTTGAGGTTCGCGGTATTGCCCGAAAAATTCGTTGCTTAAGGTCTCTTATGTTGTAAAAACAACCGCAATAGAGGTTTTGCACGGCAGCCATGTTGCATGGCAGGAACAATGAAAATGTTTTGCATTAGAAAGAACATTTGCTCCCATGGGAAAAAGAATCTATTGTTCCTGCCACGCAACATGGCTGCCGTGCAAAACCTTTATAGGCGATAGCAGTATAACTGATGTTTTCAGCACGTTTTCACGCCTGGGATGAATTGCTGACATTGCATATATTTCTCTGAAAACAGAAAACAAAAAAAGTGACGTCATCTTCCATAAGAACAAATCAAAATGCGTGCATAATTCAGTGTCATAATTCAGTGCATAATTCAGTGCGTATACCCATTCAGGTCTCAAAATGTCCACGTCTGAGAGAAAAATGAATCTTGGGCGAGAAGCGAGGGTTGAGGGCAAAGGAGAAATTTTGAGGACCATATCTCAGCCGAGGACATCATAAGCAACATACCAGCAAACCAAAAAAGGGTTTATTGCTGGCGAGCCTTAGCGAGGCAGCAGCCTATTCTTGATATTAGCGAAAAAAAATCAAAATTTGTGGGATGTAAGATCTGAAGCATGCGCAGTCGATTATGGTGTTATCATGTCTATAATCCGGGGTATTGATACCCGTTATGACGTCACGTGCACGTGGAAGGGAATCCTACAGCCTCACAGCCTTCGAGTCGAGTACTTTTCCAATGGGTCGTCATTGATCATCATTCAACCGTACATGTACAGTTTTTGAACCTCTTACATTTAACCACCAAGACAAATTGTTCTTCAACGTCTTCCACCGTTGAGCGAAGAGAAAATCAGTTCTCGAGCTAGAAGAAGTTTAAACTCAAAGAATGAACTGACATGCCATTGTCCCTTTGCTTATAAAATAGTAACGCCTGCCACACAGGCTAAAGATATGGACACCTTCCTTCGCTCTTTTAATATTTTCATGCACATTTCCAGTACCCTTTTGCTTCAAAAATTTGCGGCTGTTTAAAAAAAATACCAGTCACTGCTCCCAGTTTCCACGCCAGCAGTCCACTTTCACACTGAAACTTATAAATTTTCGTAACTAGACGCTCCATGAGCGTAAACTGGGTTGCCTGTGGTACTTGTTACACAAAAACAGAAGCCACTGAGTTGGGTAATGGTAATGGCAATGAATTTATATAGCACATTTTCTATTGGGATATTCAAATGCGCTTTACAAGCAAGTGATCTATGGGTGAGATCGGACATCAGCATATACAGGCGCCGCTGGCAGCCGCTATCAGTCCATTAGCGATCTCACCCAGCACATGAATGAATGAAATGAGGCCTGGGAGTTTTCCATGCCCAACTCTTTACGAATATAAAAATGTTTGGTGTGTAGCCAGGCATGTTAAAAATATAATAAAAAGGTTGACACTGGCTAAAATATTGTGTTGGACGTTTCGGCAACTGCTGTTGCCTTCCTCAGCAGGGATGAAAAATGCAAAAATCCAACGGCGTCCCGATGGTACACGATGCGTATAAATATAAAATCGCACTTCAAAAGAATATTTTAAAAATGAAATAGACAATAAAAACGAAGGTCTCCAGAGCACTCTAAAATATTTTTACAAATTCTTTATGTTATTGTAAACGTTTGGAAGTGCTATATGCTCGTTTATAGCGTTCGTATCTCGTAAGGAATGCCAAGCCTCCAGAATAAGTCTTTGTCGCCATGCCGATGATCTGTCAACAATTTCGACGTTCATCAAGTCCATTTGGTGATTGTAGCGCATGTGGTGTTTGGCCAACAAAGAGTTTTCATCTAATGTTGCTATGGCCTTTGAGTGCTCTTTGACGCGTGTTTTTAGCACGCGCGATGTCTGACCGATGTAAACACAATCACAATCTTTGCATTTGATCTTATATACGATTCCTCTAGAGGCCTCCCTCTCGATTTTGTCCTTTGGTTTTTTAAGTATATTTGAGATTGTCCGAATAGGTTTATGAGCGACCTTAATGTTGAAACCTCGAAGAACCCTCGCGATTTTCTCGGAGAATCCTTTGGCATAGGGCAAAACAACCATACCGTCCTGGTCGGAATCATTTACTTCTTGTTGTCTGTTTCGTTGGCGACCATTGTAGATGAAATTGACAGGGTACTTAAAAAACCAAAGGACAAAATCGAGAGGGAGGCCTCTAGAAGAATCGTATATAAGATCAAATGCAAAGATTGTGATTGTGTTTACATCGGTCAGACATCGCGCGTGCTAAAAACACGCGTCAAAGAGCACTCAAAGGCCATAGCAACATTAGATGAAAACTCTTTGTTGGCCAAACACCACATGCGCTACAATCACCAAATGGACTTGATGAACGTCGAAATTGTTGACAGATCATCGGCATGGCGACAAAGACTTATTCTGGAGGCTTGGCATTCCTTACGAGATACGAACGCTATAAACGAGCATATAGCACTTCTAAACGTTTACAATAACATAAAGAATTTGTAAAAATATTTTAGAGTGCTCTGGAGACCTTCGTTTTTATTGTCTATTTCATTTTTAAAATATTCTTTTGAAGTGCGATTTTATATTTATACGCATTGCAAATGGTCGTCGCCCGGCGGAAATTCGAAACAATTTAAAAGCTCTGTCAACAACCTCACTATTACTTGGTACAGTAAAAAGCAACTCACTCTCGCCTTCCAGGGGCGAGATGGACCCGTTTTAAAAGGCAGCTTGACCAAACTTGTTCGAGACAACGCAGGGAGAACCGATTCAACGGGCTCGAATGTCTCTTCAACGGTCGAACAAGTAAATCCATTGTTGTTTGAAGCCAACGACATTTATGCTAATCAACCAAGGGTAGCCGAAGCGGGACCAGTATTTTCCAGTCAAGAGAGATCTAATACTCAATTAGTTGCTGAAATGGAAGGTATAAAACTTGACCTCCTTATTCTACAGAAAAAGGTAGAAGCCAACTCTAATCTGCTCTCGATAAATTGCCAAAATCGAGAGGAATTTGCTGTTAGCGCCGAACTTTGTGAATACAAAGGGAGGTGTGAGAAACTGGAATCATCTATATGCAAAAAAGAGAGAGTTATCGAAGAACTTGAGGAGAAATGTTTGTCTCTCGAAAATCGTGCTGTATCATTGGAACAGGAAAATGACTCACTAAGGCTTGCATGAAGGCTTATTTTACGAGAAAAGAACGAAGAAGACTCCCATCACCAGCAAGAGACGAACGAGTGTTTTTATCAAGTGAAAAACTCGGGCACGAATGTTGGGTGTAATAAACGCAACCAACGTAAAATGTCAACTCAGAATAATATCGTGACGCGTAACAGGTTTGAGATCCTTAGTGATGCACAAGATGATCCAACAGAGACAGAGGCAGCAACACACAAAATCATCCGGCGACGGCAAAACCATCAACGGGCGTCATATAGGTCGTCTCGCAGTTATCCTAGTGAACCAAGCGAAACTTCTGCTAACGATGATTTACGCGGTGAGGTCGGCAGAGAGAGGAGTGCCAGCAGTAAGTTTACAACCCTATTGATTGGGGACTCCATGGTCAAGGATATTCACGGTAAGAAATTAGCGAAAGCAGTAGGGCACCGAGTGGTGGTAAAGTCATTTTCTGGAGCCACAACCAAAGCCATGAGAGATTACTTAAAGCCTAATTTAGAGCTCCAGCCTGATGAAGTGGTGCTACATGTAGGTACAAACGATCTGAAGGCTAAAAACGGCAAAACATCGAAAGAAGTTGCAGAAGCTATTGTTGATCTCGGTAAACAGATAGAGGGGTCTTCCGAAGCTCAAGTCATAGTCTCAGGACTTGTAACACGAAAGGACAAGCTTAATGATAAAGTCTCAGAGGTGAACAAGCACTTGACGAAGTTTTGTCGTCAGAATGATTGGAGATTTATTGAACACAATAATATAAACGAAAAGGGGTTAAACCGTGGAGGTCTACACCTGAATTTTGCAGGTAACAAGCGTATTTTAAAGAATTTTTATCATGGTCTAGCTCATTGAACTTTTACTATGCCTTCCATTAATGCCGTGCCGTTGGAAGGCAACAGTCAGGAGTCATCGAGAAGTCCGACTCAAAATCCTATTGATCGTTCTCGAGTATTGCCCTCCAAACGCGGTTTTAAGCTGGCCTCGCTGAATATAAATAAATTGACCACTCATCTTGATGAACTCAAGATCTTTCTCGTAAGTAACGATATAGATGTTCTCGCAATTAACGAGACTAAACTAAATGAATACATCACCGATAATGAGGTCAGTATCTCTGGTTATGATATAGTTAGACGTGATAGAACTACATATGGAGGTGGGGGCGTTTGCTTTTATGTAAAAAAGTCAATTAACTTTTCGGTGCGCAACGATCTTTGCATGGACAGTCTTGAGAACCTTTGTGTTGAAATACGCAAACCTCGTTCTAAATCATTTATTGTTGCTACGTGGTATAGACCACCTAATTCGCTTGTTAGTATATTTTCACCTTTTGAAGAGTTGATTGGGAAATTGGATTCCCTTAATACTGAATTCTACCTTTTAGGGGATCTAAATTGCAATATGGCCGCATCCCAGTTTGACAGCGATACACGCAAATTATTAACTATCACGGATGTTTATGGTCTTCAACAACTCATAACAGAACCAACAAGAATAACCGAAACTTCTGCAACATTGATTGATTTAATTTTTACTAACTGTCCTGACAAGGTGTTATGCTCAGGTGTGCGTCATATTGGCATTAGCGATCACAGCATGGTCTATGTCTATCGAAAATTAGCCATTAATGGACAGAGTAAGGGTCACACTAATATAACCTATAGGAATTTTCGAAGTTTTGACCGTGATAAATTTCGTAGCGATGTTGCATCTCAAGATTGGGATCACATAAACAATTCTTCCAATCCAAATGATATGTGGAATGAATGGAAGGAATCCTTTTTGGCTATTGTTAACAAGCACGCTCCATCGAGAACCACTCGTGTTCGCGCGCGAGGTTCCCCATGGATTACTTCTGAGCTTAAAAAACAGATGCACGATCGAGATATTTTGAAACTCAGAGCAATTAGATCAAAAAATCCTAATGATTGGGTTCACTTTAAAAGACAGCGGAACAAAGTCAATAGTGCGACTAGGCTAGCGAAGCAAGTTTATTATCAAAATATGCTAAACGAGCATAAGGGTGATTCCCGCAAAACCTGGCAGATCATCAATGAGCTGTCTTCCCGAAATTTCGTGGAAACGTCTGTGAAACAACTGAATGTAAATGAGCAATCAGTAACAGCTCCAGCAGAAATAGCGCACGAATTTAATCGTTATTTTGCTACCATTGGCCCGAAACTTGCTAGTGATATTCCTTCTTCAGATGGCAACAGCAATCTGAATTATCTCACTAGCACGGATAAGGAGTTTCAGTTCCGCCCAACCTCCACAAATGAAGTATTTTCACTGCTGAATAAACTGAAAAAATCAAAGGCAGTCGGCCTTGACAAAATTTCTTCTCGACTTATTCGTGAATGCGCGGATCTTATTTGCAAACCGCTGTGCTATATTTTCAATCAGTCATTAAATGTAGGTGCGTTCCCAGACGACTGGAAGTGTGCACGGGTCACTCCACTATTCAAACAAGGGGAACGTGATGACCTAAACAATTACCGCCCAATTTCCGTTATCCCGGTTATAGCCAAAGTGTTCGAAAGAATAGTTTATAACCAATTATATGCGTACCTAACAAAGCATAACGTAATATGTAAATGCCAATCTGGTTTTCGCTCTATTCATTCCACCGTTACGGCTTTACTTGGGGCTACGGATACTTGGGCTTACAACATTGACCGAGGAAAAATAAACGCTGTTGTTTTCCTAGACCTAAAAAAAGCTTTTGATACGGTTAATCACGAGATCCTTTTATCTAAATTAAATAATTATGGCATACATGGCATTTCTTACAACTGGTTTAAGTCCTATTTGGACAACCGCACTCAAAAGTGTTCCATTAATGGATCACTTTCTAAAACTTGCTCACTAAGTTGCGGCGTCCCTCAAGGGACTATTTTGGGTCCATTGTTGTTTTTGCTATATATCAATGATCTGCCAAACTGTCTAACAAATTGTATGCCATGGATGTACGCAGATGACACCCACCTAACATATGCGGGTGACAATACAGGCGACATAGAATCAAGACTTAACCATGATCTAGAAAATGTTAAAAAATGGTTGATAGCAAACAAACTTACCCTGAACATGACAAAAACCGAATTTATGCTGATTGGATCAAGGCAGAGGTTGTATGCTCTCACAAATCCTCCAATTCCCGAGATTAATGGTGCTCCTATCACTCAAGTTTCTGTTGCTAAATCCCTGGGCGTGCTTATTGATAATAATCTTAACTGGAGTAGCCATGTCGATAAACTGACAAAGAAAGTAGCTTCTGGAATTGGAGCCCTCAAACGTATGAGGCATCTCGTTCCTCAGGCGACATTGCGCTCTATTTATCACGCTTTACTTCAACCGCACTTTGACTACTGCAATGTCGTCTGGGGAAACTGTGGTATCACGTTACATGACAAATTACAAAAACTGCAAAATAGAGCAGCCAGAGTTTTGACCTTCTCTAATTTTGATGCAAATGCTAGCGAGCTATTCAAAATTTTAGGCTGGAAAAATCTAGTTAGCCAGCAACAAATTGCGCTGGCCACAATGGTCTATAAGTGTCTTCAGGGGCTAGCACCGGAATATCTATGTTCTAAATTTACAAACCGCGAATCTGTTTATAGTTTAAGAGACTCTGAAAGAAAGCTTAATGTTCCGTTTCCGCGGACAAATTATTATAGAAACAGCTTCAGCTATAGAGGTGCTACTGTCTGGAATAGCTTACCCCTCAAAGCGAGACAAGAAGAGTCTCTTGGGCTTTTCAAAAATCTGATTAAAGACATATTTTAGTATAAAGCACGGCATTCATGGAAAGCAGCTTTAGAAATAATATAGTATTATAGTAATTGTATTTTATTGTAATCATTTTAAAATTTTACCTTTTGTAATTTAGATTTTAGCATTGTTTGTAATCTTAGCTGATGATTTTACCGTGCATAAAGGGCGTGGGTCACCCACGCCCTTTGGCTCACATGTTCACAGGTTGAATTATTTTGTAATGTCGTGTCCCGTTTTGATGTCTTTTATTTTCTAAAGCTTTGGTAATAAATTCAGTTCAAAGATAACAAAACACGCTCTTGAGTGAAACTCACTCGTTTCTTCTTTAAAGGGGCTATGTCACTCAAAATGATATACCGGTAATTCATGACTTGAGGTGCAGGGATGGCGCAGTGATGAGAACACTCGATTTGAATTGCGTTAATTGTTAATTTCAGTTTACAGTGTCCCCAATTAGCGCTAGAACGACTAGACACTTGATAAGTTGCTTTGCTTTCCTTTTTTTTTCCAAAATGCCCAAAAAATAGGATGAAACATTGCAAGAACCACTTAAAACTGTTGAACGACATAAAACAAAAACTGCAAAAGGAAAGAGAGGCATGGATGGACATAAATGTACAAGAATGAAACGGATTACATTTGGGTAATCTTGAAAAAAGTCGGCCCGACGTTTTTCAAAATTATGACAATTCGTCTGGATAAAGGTCGTTTCTTTCTCAGAATCATTTCGTTTGTGATGTAACAATAATTTTATCGGTAAAGGAATACCACATTACCATTTTCGAGTTTTAAACTCGTGATTAACTAAAGATTTTCCCGAAACACCCTAAAATAACGTGACATAGCCCCTTTAAGTAACATAGCTGCAAAAAAACCTAACTGCAAATTGCTCTGACGGAGGTTTTCCTGTTTTCCTGAGTTGCACTAAGCAAACGCTTATTCCACACTAAAGGAAGGACAGAACATATTGGTTCCGCTTCATAATTTCTCTTCTTTTCAGTCTAATTTGATGACAGGTCAGTTTTTTTTCGGTTTACGTTTGCACCAAATGGTATCGCAAACCCAGGAGTTACGGTGTAGCACTTTTATTTCGCGGGCTTTAATTTTTTGCGGAGTTTGCGGATCCGCAAAAAAAAAGTTTCAGCAAAATTTAAATTTAATATAACTAAAAATGGCTTTTATTCCACATAGTGGGGTAAAAAAAATAGTTTATTTTGATATTTGCATTAGAGCTTGCTTCAAACAAAACGAAACGATAAGTTTAAGTCAATACCTTTCCAGTCTCTGGGGCATGAAAAACGAACTCAAAGCAGTTAATCAAAAGATCACGTTAACCATTTTCTAAGGCCTCCAGGATGCCACATTTTTCCCACCCGTTCTCGATGATTGATAGGTTTTTTACCAAGGAATAATAGAAGTTGAAAGTAGTCTTGCTGCTTGAAACGAAAACCTCAAAAATTAGTTCCCGGCGGAAATTCATGTTAATTCGCGCAGCAAGAAACTCTAAATTTCGAATTCTCAGCGGAGGATTAATGACAGTCGATCGTAAAAAGACTAAAATTCCTGGGGAAGGGCACGATGTTTTTTCAGAAGGAAGAGATTAATCACGTGCTAGGAAACCACAAAGGTGCTCGTGATCACCTTGTGTCAAGGTTCTTGTTTATAACAAATAAAGAATGTTCATCACTTATAGAGTTGAACAGCGTAATTCTTAGCCAAGAAACTTCCGTCTTTCGTTTTTTTTCATTTTGTTGTGATATTTAACTGAATATTTATATTTGATCTGTCGGGTCGGGAAACCTTCTTTGTCGAGTTATTGACCTGTGACCGGACTCTTATCTGGAACAATGTTGATCAATCCCTTTACTGAAGAACCATTTCTTTCAATGATGAAGCAGAAAATGGACAGCAAGCTTCTTTCAAATACTTGACTGACAAGAATTAGTCGAATTTCAAATTGTTTTCTACCTGAAGACTGTGCAGAGTTGAGTACAAATAAACATTATTATATCTCTCAGATAGTACGCGCACTGTAATTGGCAAAATTAGCGGGCCGTAATCTACAGTACGGTCCGCTGTACAGCCCGCTAAATTTAAAATTTCGACAAAACATCATCTAGCGAGTTTTTCATGTCATTTCTGTTGCATAAACTTGTACTGAAAACTTTTTGAATCTTGCAAGCAACTATTTCAAACTTCATAGCCAAGAAGATTTAGTTTTTGGGATTTTGGCACGGCATTCTTTGTGGCAGTTGAACCTTCTGCTTCACTTTGACTAGTTTCCTTGCCCGCGCGCCGTTTTCTTTTTTAGTTTTTAGTTTCCGTTTGCCGTTTTTAGTTTCCTTGCTCGTTTTTTCCCGTTGATTTATGGCCCGCGCGCTTAGCGCTTGGGCCATAAATCAACGGGAAAAAACTCGGTCCGTAACTTACAGTACGGACCTCGAACTCGGTTAGTAAGAGGTATAAATAGCCAGAAAATTGTAAACACAGACTACTCAAGGTGTTTTCCGTCTCACGGTCTCTGGTATCCAACTCAAATAGGTTACCAGATAATTTGCCGTTTGGTTTCAGTGTTACACATAACATCACAGTTTATAAAATATTAACGAGAACTCGAAGAAGAGGTAAATCAGCGACTAAATTTCTTGTGCGTGCGTGTGTTGTGGCGATGTTTATTTCAAGCTCGTATGCAAATTTTTGACAGAGAAAATTAAATTGCAAAAAATATTCCCTTAAAGGTTGTTAAAAAGCTTTATGTTTGGTGGTTCATTTGGACGAAGAAATGTCACAAAAACCTTTCCCACCGTAACATTTATTGAAAGAAACAAAATATCTGCTATTTTAGAGGTAAAAAAAAAACCCTTCCAATTTTAATTAAGTGCGTGCAAACAAGAAACATAACAGCAATTTATTAAATTTCAGTCTAACAGTTCACATCAAACCCTTTTTGGAAGAAACTTGCCCGTACATAATAAAGCACAAAAGAGACAACAGGCTTTCTTTAAAATAATTCTTACATTTCCAATTTTTTTCTACTTGAAGACTGTGCAGAGTTGAGTACAAAATAAATGTAAATTGCCACACAACTGAGATGCGACTTCAGCAAACACTGTGATGCATTCAAATCGTTCGATTCCTTCAATGTTGGTTAAACTCACAAAAAAATTGCCATTTGATTTCAGTGTTGTACATAACACCAATTAGTAAAATATTAGAAACAAAGCTCACTTGATATCCAACGCGAAAAATGCAATTGTTGTCGAAGACCATTACTCGTCGCTTTAAAGAGTCCATATATTTCTT
>NC_090879.1:39316045-39321045 GCF_036669935.1 Montipora foliosa
TGTGGGAGTCTCATTCGTGGGAAATTCAATCTAAAAATAAATCAGTCTGTGAAAACGCCGTTACACGAACACAGTAGAGTTGTAGGCTCTGTCCTGACTTCAATGAAAGTTAAAAGGGACAGCACTGAAATAAGGCCATTTATCTCACTGGAGATGGCATTAAATATTCAGGAAAAGGGACATATCAGACTGTAAAAAGTAAAAAATATGAAACATTTTGACTCCAAGCTTGCAATTTAGCGTCAAAAGTGGGTCACCGGCTTCCGGCATGGCAACTCACTCGTATTTGGTGGAGTGTCGCCAGGTAGGGTACTAGTTGTGTTATTTTGAGCAAACATGCTGTTCCTCGTCAAATTAAACCCGGAATTTTCAACTTAACTATTACAAGAGGCAAATAATTGCCTTTACTTTTTAGCTTCGAAGAAAACGGCTATTATCGTGTCGTTTCGGTAGGACCGTGAGCTAAGTTTTGACTGGCCCTCGTACTGCGGACGCAGCCGCCGTATGCAAGGGCAGAGTTGTATCAAGTCAGAGCTGCATCAACAGAGACCTTAAGATACACATATACCGGTATACGGGTATGGGTAGTGTACCCGTACACGTAAAATGTTCATACGCGTAGCCATTTGGATTAAGATACCTGTAGAGTTAACGCGAGGGGATTGGTAACGATTGTTTACAAAGACGGCCGCAGCGGCGGCAATGTTTGCTTTTTTTCCTCAGAGATAATTTTACTGAATTGTTTAATAAAGTCTACTAAATATGTACAAAATTATGAATGTTCTCTGTTTAGAAAGTACCCTGAAGATAAAAATTTACTCATTTGTCCATCAAGTGTTCTCTAATTCATCTACGGGGAACTTGTGTCTACCCCGGAAAAAGGGCTGGGTCTACCGGGTAAGATCGATGACGTCATCGCAAAATGAAAAAATAAACATGGCGATACCCGTTACCCGTATAACGATTTTGGGATATCTTAAGGTCTGTATTAGCTCTTGAGCAATACAGCTACAGGGCTTGAGTCAAAAATAGAAAACAAGTTACCTCCGGCAGCAACAAGTAACTCGACCACTTTCAGATGATCGTTACCCGCAGCATCGTGCAAAGGAGTCGTGCCACACTTGGGAGCTGATAACAAATTGAGCAGACGACACGGATCTGAAATAACATGAAAACGGCCGCATTTAAACTAGAGGACGTCTAAGACGTCCAGACGCATTAAACGTCTGGTCATAAGCGCGACTAATATAAATACGGGACGCACTTCATTTCGACGGCTAGAAATTAAATTCACAATTTTCTTCAAAAGATACTGAGATTTAACCACCAAAGAGACTGTTCGCACTATATTGCTAAGTGCGTCCCAGTTTAGTGCGTCTCGTCTTTATACTAGACGGCTTAGACGTCTGAGACGACTGTTAAGTGCGTCCTTTAGACGCACTTAACTTGAGACGTTTAATTCGTCTGACATTTAATGCGTCCACCTTATTTCCCGTATTTAAACCAGTCGTCTAAGATGTCTTAGACGTCCGAGGCGTCTTAGAAGTCTTCTAGTATAAATACGGCCATTACATACGACAAAAAGAACTGAACAAATACAAGATTCAAGAGTTTTAGAGATCTGTTGGAAATAAACAACAAACGACGATTCGTAAATATTTGGATAGTTTATAACACAAAATGGTGGTCTAGATGGAACTCGTTTTAGTATCTAGGCCAAGAGGCGAACGAAAGTTTCAGGCAAAGTGAAGGAAGTATAGCAAAAACTGTCTCAACTTAAAGGTCTGGTGTTGAAACTAATGTGGCTTAGTTTTAAAAACCAGTGATGAAACAGTCAATGCATTTTTCTAAAGGAACTATGGTGCTGCGTTGGTGGGGAGAGAAACGCGAAAATTTGGTTTTATCAAACGAATCAGTAAAGGTTAATTAACCCACCGTAAAAAAATATTAAGCTGAGGAAGCGGTTAAAATATTTATCACATACGGGGCAAAATCACTGAATGCTGATTGGCTGAGACGGCGGGCAGTTTTCTTTAATCACGAGGGCACTTCAATCAAGGGGGCATGAGTACTTGATCCTAATTGGTTAACAGTTGCTTATCCAGAGCAAGCGGCTGAGCAAGCGAAGTTACAAGAGGATCCTCTTCCACATTAAACTACTTTTTTGTCCACATATAACATGTATAAAATACATTTAAAGCGCTATATCTGTTGACAGCAACGATTTATTGAACTGAACTTTAACCGAATGGGATTGTGTTGATTATCATTTGCCGCGGTACTGAACGGGCTTCCCTCACTAATTTTGCCCTTTATGTGATGTAATCGCAATGAGCCCTCGAGCAATTAAGGATTAATTTCACTTGTATTTTCAAAGTTTTCCAAATTGCCCTCGTTGCATTTTGTGAAAACTTTGAAGATACTCGTGAAATCAATCCTTAATTGCCCTCGGGCCCATGCGATTACATATACTAATATTTTTTATGTCCCGTTGAGATAAAATTTGATCAGCGCTCACTGACTGAAGTGCAAAACACGTACCATCTTCAGAATTTATTTCTAAGACCGGTTGCCTCGACTTTAACAGTTCTCGCACAGATTCCAGGTTACCATGGTTACAAGCCTCGTGCAGGGGCGTCCACCCCGCATAATCGGTGCTGTTTGCGTCTCCTCCTGCCGCCAGAAGCTGCTTTACTTTCACAGCGTCATTTTTAATGCAAGCAATGTGAAGCTGTGTCTCGCCTATTGATTGCAAATGATTGTAAGATTGTGAATGGTTTGGTTTAGGAAATAAAGATTTAAGAAACCTTTTACCCGACCAAGTGAGAATAGTCCAGAGAGGGCCTGTTGTTGGCGACTAAATGTGAGTGGTTCACTATATGAGGAGAATTTTCGCTCAGATTGTTGAAACGTCCGTGATCGGCGTAGCTTGATGGTGTGAAAATAAAAAAAAACTGTTTTGTTTCTCATAATTCTAACCGTGTAGATTTTCGTCATTTTAATAGTCACTCGTTAATGATTTTAGATTCTTTCATGAGACTGAGTGGTGCGTTATGGTCACAGAGGTCTTAGTTACTTGCCTCTCGCATTTCGACGATTTACTCCACCAACCGAGTTGCGCGATGCATTGTGTGCCTTAGCAATCCTGGAAAGAAAAGAATAACTTACGACTTAAGTTTAAAAAATGATAAAAGGTGAAATAAACATTCTACACTTTACAATAAAAGGGCTGCTATGGGCTTAAAGTAAAAAGAAAAATTAAAAGCGACAAAAGAGAGGTGAACTATGTTCTGGCTTTTGTACGGTTGGTCGCAGGTTCAATCCTCGGTACTGCTCGATGATCATTGCAGCTTTGACCAAAATTCTTCAATAAAATTGCACCCAGGATAAAGCAATACGAACAAGACTCAAGGAGAGCAAACAGACGGTGTTTGATTTATTTTTGAATTGAAGCGTAGGAAAAGCTGCAAAAACAAAACCCAAGGAAAGGTTGAGTCTGGCCCGCATAGATGGCGGAATTCAAATGCACAAGCTTTTCGCGCGGCGCAAACTGCAAGCGATTTTCGTGACTGAGTTTTTCCATAAGTTCGACCTGGTGGTCAAAATGGCACATCAAGGGTAATGACGAGAAAAATTGTCTAGTTACTCATTCCGTTTGTCTTGTACAGAGTTTCCTACCGTTTTCCATTCAGAACTAAACAACTTGTGACAAATTTATAGCACAACCACTATAAATTGAGATTTACCACGGCTTTAAACTTTAAACTATTTCACGTCCGTAATAAGCTATAAATATATCCTTCAGTAGATCACGAGAATTTGTCGAAATCTCCTCTACTACAATTGCATGAGTGCCACCCTTTGAGACTTCAGTCCTAACAGTACGGATGACGAAGGTAACCTGAACTTAGTTCAATGGTATTGCTTCCACGAGTCTCCTTTAGATCAACGATAGAGCATGCGAACGAAAAAGTCATGGGCTCGACTCCTGTTCAGGAAACACTGGGATTTTTTTCTGCCACTGCGCAAGTCATTACTCATAAGAAATCTTTTTAACCAAAGGTATTTACCCAATATCATGTAGAGGCACTCCCCGTTCCCGACGAGTGGCTTTTGTAGCAGGAGACGAAGCAGCAGTAGTTGGAACCAATAAAAAATAGTAAAGAACCTAAAAGGAAAAATATTAAAAGTCTCAAGTCTCAAAAAGACAGCACTTTGGTGTGTCAATATTTTTTCCCTTATTTTTTAAAATGATTTTATCGGCTGCTTTCCGTTGGGTATATATTACCCTGAGAGGCAGCATGATCCACGAGTTAGGGAATTGGATTTTCATGTGGTTCCACCGGATTCAAATCCCGGTTCTGACCAGTGGCTTAATTTGTCTTGAGGTGGTCCTGAATTTGACTCTACCACCCTTTGTAATAGCCATCTCGATGCCTCCTCCACCCAGTTGAAACTCTTAATTAACTTACGTTTCATTTGAATTGAAAATGCTGTACTTGATAGCTAAGTGCACCTCCACTACATAGAAATCATTTCAATTAATTATCTGAAATTAAAGTAAGATGGCGCGTTAACATCTCTATATTCAGTTTCGTTCCCCGCTTTACAGTCAATGTGGTTAACTGTAATACTCTGCAGCAGTGAGCCGAGGATATTGCCAGGGAAACCAGTCCCAACAGTCCTTTTAGGTCAAAGTTGAAGTCGAATAATTCCACGCCACGAGTAACGTAAGATCTTTTAAGTGTCTAACGTCAGGAGAGTCACATAAGATTAAGAAAAAATAAAACGAGAACAAACATGTCATTTCTTTGTCAAGGTTTGTTTGACGGTAAGAATTAGCATGACAAAGTAAAATGGTTATTTGATCGAGTCGAATTGAGCTGTTTACGTTATTTTACAGTCCATGAAGACTGCTGTACAAGAAGTGTATGTTTAATGACACTATAGCGAATAAAGTGAAGTGAACTTAAGTGAAGAGAAGTGAAATGAAATTTAAT
>NC_090879.1:39326045-39338545 GCF_036669935.1 Montipora foliosa
AAATTTGCAATTTTACCCAACTTGACGCACTGCCATGTAGTTTGGAACTTCTGTACAAAATCAGATCGAAGAAAACTGAAAAGGATTCAAGATTGTGCTCTCCGCATTGTATTTAGGGAAAAATCAGACAAATATGAAGAACTCCTTAAGAAAGCTGGATTAACTACTCTATACAACCGGAGGCTTCAAGATATAGCTATAATGATGTATAAAGTGAAATACAAACTATTGCCTAGTTACGTAGTGGTCATCGTTGAAGAAAATGAAACCAGATATCAGTTTCGTTATGAAAATGACTTAAAGGTACCAAGATTTCAATCGGTAAGATATGGGAAGCACTCGTTACGATAACAGGGTCCATATTTGTGGTCCAAATTATCTCGTGCTAATAAATACAGTGATAACTTGAATATTTTTATCAGAAATATAAGACAAAGAGACTTAGCTAACGTGCTTAAGGACAGTTGTGAAAATTGTCATTTATGTTCATTTTGACTTTTAACCTCATACGATATAGGTTTTAATAAATATTAATAGGCTATTAACTAAAGGAAATTTTGTGAAATTTGTCATTTATGTTCATCTTGATTTTTAATCTTATAAGCTCTCATTGGCTGTTAACTCAAGGAAATGTTTAATATGTTGTATTTATTAGCTTTAAGTACTTTATCGCAGTGTCCCCAATTAGCTACCAAGCTAAAATACTTAAGACACTAGAATAAAGGGTTTGGTGTTGTTGTTTTAATGTAAGCAAAATAATCAAATACTGACTCTTGCTTTCCCACCAGCAACGACAACGCGAAAAAACAATGGTTGCGGTCACACTTGAGAAAAACAGTGTAACACTAGTGTTGACACTACGCAAGTGTAAACTGGTGTTTTGACTTCATAGGGGAACACTGAACAATAGAATTTGATTTTAGCACTAGTGTAAACTCCCTTATGCGACCACAACCAATGATATCATGGAAAAATAATCGTGCTGCGGAGCGTACAGCACTCATTTTAGCACATGGCGGTACTCTGCACAGCACCGACGTGAAATCACAGTCTTTTGCGACAAGGTGAGCTTACAAATGTCAAACTTTCATTTATATAACAGTTTTTTTCTCTGAATTTACTTTTAGGATACTTCGTGCACATTGTTCGACTTGAAATAGGTGGAATAGCCGCGAAAGACGCAAAGGGGACGCAGTTTTCGTCGACGTCGCCGTCGTAGATGTTAAGGTCCCGGTTGTCTTGCCGAGGACGGGAAACAAAATGTACTTAAACCTATAGTTTGACAGCTGCCGTCTTCGACACTAAAGTTCCTTAATTAATGGGATTCCAAACTCTTTTCCCTACCCCGCTGAGCCCGAGTGTCCATGGAAGTCCCTCTCAAGTAAAGTGATAACAAATCGTAGTAGGAGCAGGCTGTTCCCGTCAGTTTTGCTGAGAAGGAAAAAAAAAAAAACATGTTACTGACTTTATTTTTTGCGGGCAAGTGGTGAAGAAAACCCCACTTTATCACTAACGCCCAGTTGTGTTGTAACTGAAAGGTTCCAAAGAAGCGAGAAAAATGTATTATTGAGTATATTAGGGGGTAATGCGCCAACATTGGTGGCAGGTCTTTTACTTTTGCTGCACCAGCTCTCTGGAACAGCTTACCGGCTGACCTGCGTGTTGTCACAACACTTGAACTAACCCTAACCCTTAAGACGTTTTGTTTAGGTGTGCATTTACAAATGCTATTAAAAGAAACGGCTGACGAAAAAAAACGTTGACATTGAAAGAGCACTGAATATGCAACCAGTCATACAATACATACTTAATTGACCGCTCCCCATAGGGGCTTTTCAGGGCCAATGATAGTGACTAGTGACTAGTGACTATTCATGTGATCTAGTACAGTATTCTGCATGGTGTTATAATAGCAGACGGGATACTTGCTAGAAAGAAACGATTGAATTTGTAAGAAAAAGCTAATGAAGGTTTCAGAGATGAATTGAAATCAATGTGCCACAAAAACCTGAGGCCCGGCCCCAGTTTGAGTACATGATTGGGCAATGATAGTGGCATCCTCGTCTCGAAGAGGCGCTGGTTAGCGCTGGGGATTTGGGCAGGATCTTGTATGACTGTGTAGCCTGATCCTTGAGCGGCAGTCTCTGTTGCAGGTGGTGCAGACGTGCCTTGTGAAAACGCGCGCAGAGGCTGCGCGTTCTTTCCTTGCCGCTCTCTTGCATGTAGCCTGGACTCTAGCATTTGCTTCCGCCTTTGAAACCCCCGCTTTGACACTTTGCCGCCACGTATCTCGGTGTTTGGTGATGTCCTCCAATGCACTGGTGTCGATTAGTGCAGATCGCAAGTCTCGCTTGATGACGTCCTTGTAGCGCAGCAGCAGTCGACCCACGCCACAGACGCCCCCCCGCAGTTCTCCATAAAGGATTTCTCTTGGCAAGCGGTCAGGCTCCATGCGATTTACTTGGCTGAGACATCGAAGGCGTTGCTGAATGAGCAGTGATGGCATGCTCAGTGAGCCAGCGCACTCCAGGAACTCGGTGTTGGTGACTCTGCCCTGCCACCTGATGTGCAGCAGGCGCCGAAGGCAGTGGAGGTGGAATCCGTTGAGTCGCCGCTCTTGTCTGGCATAGGTCATCCACAACTCGCTGCCATAAAGGAGAGTCGACAGGACACAAGCTTGGTAGATACACATCTTGGTACTTTCGCTCAACAGGTCATTGCCCCACACTCGTTTGTTGAGTCTGGCCATGACAGCAGCTGCTTTGGCGATCCTGCAGCTGATCTCAGCATCGAGCGAAGTCGAGCTTGACATGGTGGAGCCCAATTAGGTGAAGGTGTCCACAACCTCCAGCTGTGAGTTGTCGATGGGGGGGACTCAGCACCTTGTGACAGGATGTTGGTCTTCCTGAGGCTGATCGTTAGCCCAAACTCCTTGCAGGCGTGGGACAGCTTGTCTACCAGATGTTGGAGGCCCTCCTCGCTGTGGGATGTTAAAGCAGCGTCATCTGCAAACAGCAGCTCCCGTATGAGCACCACGTAAGGTTTGGTTTTGGCGCGGAGTCTGGCAATGTTGTACAGGGTGACTATGTTGGCATCTCTCGGGTTTTGGGGGATGTGACCTTGCTCCCAGCACAGGTAGAGGAGCTCATGAAGCGGTTGCAGGATGGTTTGCTTCCCATGCTTCAAAACGTCTGGCGGGATACCGTCCTTCCCCGGTGCCTTGCCACAGGTGAGACCATCTATTGCTATGCTGAGCTCTTCCAGTGTCGGCCTGTTGTCAAGCTCCTATGACTGGCAACCCAGGCAGGGCATTGAGGGCAGTGTCTGTGACAATGTTCTGGGTTGAGTAGAGCTCGAGATAATGCTCCACCCAACGCTGCAGCTGCATGCTCTGATCAGTGATGACCTCGCCAGTCCTTGATTTGAGCAGGGCTGTTTTGACGCTCGTCGGGCCAGTGGCAGTTTTGATGCCCTCATACATCCCTTTTGCATGGCCACAGTTCACTGCTAGCTGGGTTTTGGCACATAGGTTCTGCCAGTACTTGTTGGCACAGAGGCAGGCGGTCTGCTTGGCCTTGCTCCTAGCTGCTCCAAGGGCGTCGCGTGTACGTGGGGAAGGGTTCTCCTTGTGAGTCAGCATTGCTTTCTTCTTGGCCTCCGTGACTGGCTGCATTTCTATCCCAGCAAGCCTCGAACCAGTCAGTCTGACTGATTGGGCAATGACACTTGCAATAAACGATTGACAGGATCACAAAACAAGATTACATAACTAAGTACAAGTCAAGCAAATTGCCACAGAATTCAAGCAGTTTCCTGACCAAGAAAAAAAAGAGATTTAATCGTTATTTTTATTCTTGAAACCTCTTTTGGATGGCATGTTGCTCCCACTTAGGTCTAAAAGTCTAAAGAGGTGTTCTCTATATGTAGCTGTGCAGGAAAATAATGCAAATTCCAAGAAACCCATTAAGGGCATTTTATTTTACTTTTACTATTACCTGCAGATTGTCTTCAGGAACTCCCAATCACAAGCAGACCCTTCTACTGAAGTTCCTTCAGCATTAGCATGTAGGTTAAGTGTGGGCTGGTACAGAGAGGAGTTATGTGACGGTGGATGAAAAACGAGAAGCCGCTGAAGTAACAGGAATGCTTTGGTAGCGTGGACAAGAGGAGATTTCTGAGGAAAAAAAAAAAAAGGTAAAGCAATTTTTTTTAAAGTGAAGGTCATATCATTAAAAGAATTGTGCACTTGGATTTAGAATGGACCTAAAAAAAATTCCAGGTCTGGAAAACAAAGCATACCCAGGGTTCATGGAGAACTATGACATCAATCAAAAGTTGTATGAAATCCCCAAGCTCATTATCTTCAAACCAAAACAACCGTGTAATATTCAGTAGAAACAAACTTTGCACTTTCTTATTCCATGCTGTTTCCACATTCCTTTCTCTAACTTGCTTTAATTAATTTTTTTTTCTGCAAAAGCTAGGAGAGTAAACTCCACTAAAACTGCTGGAAAGAGCACGGTGAAGCTAAAATTGACAAGCTGGCCTGAGAGGAAATAGCTAGAAAGATATTACGATATCTTTTTTTCCACACAAAAATATGACTTGCCCATTTCACTTGCTTTGCGGTGTCCTTCAAGCAGCAGTGGCAAAAGATAAATTAAAGGGGCCAAAGTAATCTGTGGAATACATGTAGTTATAGTTTTTTACTTACCTGCAGTTGGTCAATGACTGTGCAGAGCAGAGATGCTGGTGGGTACCTCACAGAGGTCATAAAAGACTTTATAACATGCAGGACAGTAGACTCATGAGATTCCTCTAAATAACCATCAATTGAATTCATAACATATCCTGGGAACTCGGCAGCACACACCTGCAACCAACAGAAAAAGATTGTTCCTCCCCAAAAGTATTTCAAGAATATAAAAAACACTGTGTGCAAGACATAGAAACTGGCTTTTAGGCTTTTATATACAATTGAAACCCTTAACGGGACCCCTACAGGAAGCAAAAAAGTCTATAATCAGGCCTCCATAAATGAGGCTGGATTTGACAAGATTATGCATTAAGAAGCATTTGTCTTCTTGTTGAAATTAGTGGAGAAAATCTGAATGATAAAATACTTGTTGTAACCGTCTGAAATAATTTTTTACAACCTGAGGGAAAAAAATGCAATCAAAAATCAATCAAGCTAACTAATACATAGTGGAGTGTATGAGATTATGTAGTAGCAAGAGCTGTGGCTCACACAAATCGCACCTTGTGTGCTTTTGAACTGCACCCATTCAAAGTTGAAACTGGTCTCCATTTGTCCACACAAGTGAAATCTACCCTGTCATTGATATGATCCTAACAAAAAAAGCAATTATAATAAACTTAATTATTATTGTTGAAAGGTGGCATTTTTCAAGCGGCCAAAAAGTGTAATTTATCATTTAAAGGATCACCGCTGTATCCAAGTACCTGTCTTTGCTTCTTATTCAAAGATTCCGAAACACACAAGTGCTCAGATGAAGAAGCCTTTGTCTTTGTAGGAGTTGATGTAATTGTAGATAAGTGATTTTCTTTCCCGATTCTGGACAGCATGGCATCACTGCCCAAGTCAGGTGTGTGTTTCAGTCGGCCAGCAGTCCTCTGGAGTCTTCCAACAGCTGCTAGACACACTGGTGATTTGTATGATGTAATGAGGAACACTGCAGGTGGAGGGGTAGGATCCTTTCGTTTCATGAAACAAAAATTAAAGCCATGCCTTTCATCAGCACAGGAAGTACTAAAGGTGGTTTCCTTTCTATCTTTACCAAAAACATTTTGAGCAAAAATTGCAGTAAAACTAATGAACTACAAATGAGACTACATGTAATTTCTGACCCTTACTCTATCAACTAGGTAGCACTGGTCAACAATTATGAGAAATCCTACAACTGTAGTACATGTATATCACAGTACGAATTACAGAGGTTTAATATCCAAAACACCAAAAACTGTAGTCTTAAAATAAGAAGAAAAAATTCATGCATTACTCAGCTGACAACCTAGGCCAGTTTTAACGGTCCTTTTGGGGCCCCACTCAAAAGCAGTTTACGATACTTGGATGTGTTTATCGTAAAGAAGAATTATTATTCATGCGCAGCTAAGCGCATGAGGTGCAAAATGCCCTCTGTTTCTTTTTGTTGGTGTCACATTAGTGCATGTAAATTTATGCTTGCATACATTTATATACATAATTTTACATGGGATGGTGGGTAGGGGATTATTAAAAAAAAAAAAAAGCTGCTGAAAAATGTATTCTTGTGTCAGAAAAATTAATTGAAAGACTTGAAAAGAAGTATTAGTCTTAAAATGTATAAATTATGTGCTTGGAATATCAGTCCATTTTGCATGAAAAACTAGACAATGCATGTTTGAAGAAATCAACCATCAGTCTCATGATTGTTTCAAGCTCTTATAATAAGTAGACTTGCCACAATTCTACCTCATGAGAAACCCAGGAGAAAATGTTTTGGCGAGCGAAGCGTCCAAACTTTGTGGTTGTAGTCGCAATCGTACAGAGCTGTTAGAATAAACCTTTTTCGATTGTGGAGCCAAAGGTAAGTTATTGACATTAAAAGACAAAATACTTTTTTTTTCTAATGTGTTTTAGGAACAAACACTTTGCACGAGAGCAGGGATCGACATAAAGGTCAGACAAACTGATCTTAAAACACAAGCCAGTTATCTCCTAGTGATCTTTGAGAACCTTGGAGCAGCTTTGAGAATTACTTTGAGCGAAACTGAGAATACCTGAGAAAAACTGATCTGACTTTTAGCAATCTGAGCTGTTCTTAGAACTGCTGTTATTGTCAGTATGGGCATACTGTGCCCAGCCCTCCAAGTTGGTTGCCCGAATTAATTATTGAGGTCAACAATGCAGCAAGATCTTCATCCACCTCTCTCTCCGTCTCTCTCTCAACAAAACATTACTGCTACTGCTCTGGTGATCGTCGAACTTGCTAGTGCAAGAAAAACCTGCAACCTGTCAAGATTTTCATGCCATACTTGAGAAAGACGAGAAAAGTGGCAATGCCACTGATGTTTTTCAGGTTTAAAAGTGAAAAAGTAAAGATTGTGACAGGTTTATGTAGAAACGTTTGGGTCTAATACAGGTAAACCTTTTTACTGGTTTAAGTTGGGTTGAAAATAAATTTTCAAAACGTCAATCAATGCCGCTTAATTCCCGTGGAGCTTTTGTGAAAATTGCCGTGAAACAATGAAACCACCGCGGCCCAAAAGCTATCAATTTTTTTTAGAGCAAGGCATCTTGATCTGGACGAAAATGATCGCTACAGGACAGAACTATGATAAAGTATTTTTTCCTTATATTATCAGTAAAATGTTTAGTGGATTGAGCTTTTTGTGGATTCGGTTGAAGCGCCAGTCACAGCATTATTTGTTTAGGGCACGCAGTGATTTGTAACAACACCAAAGACAATGCAGGATTCCTCTGTTTCTAAACCAAAAACAAATAACATGATATATTTCCCTTTTTTTATTTCGTTATTTCATACACAGGTGAAAAACAACCATAACCTAAAATTTAATATATTTTAGCCAAGCAGGCGCAGCCTCGAAAAATCGTAAAAATATTAAATTTGCATAAACTGTGACTCCCGGGTTCATACAAAAGTACATTGCGCAGCTTTGCCAGTCCCGCTTTACCACTGTCAGAGCAGAAGTAACAACTCTTTTTTAAAACTATAACCAAGAAATGCCAAACTCCACGTTCCAAATTTAATGCTATTTTTGAGAAAGAATCCAAATTCGTGCAGCCGCCGGCTGTCACGTGCAAAGTCACGGATTATGTTAAATGTGAAATCATGTGGAACGGCCTTTCAACCGATTGTTTCGTACGAAGAAAAAACTTTTCGGAGAGGTTTTGTAAACTGTAACCACCAGCATATTACAATTTTTAGCTGCCTTATCTGCTAGAAATACAATTATTTATTTATTTATTTATTTATATTTATATATACATTATTTATACAGAAATTCCAGTTCAGCATAGCTGGTTTAAATGGAGATCTGTATTTAACCTCCCAACCATGATACATCACAGAAGACAGACCACAACACGGGGAACTACATGCCCTACTCTTTGCAACAAGTGTGCAGGTTCTTTTACGTCCCACAGGATTATGAACATTGAAGGGTTGTGAGATGGGACCTCCAGCTTATCGTCCTTATCCGAGAAGACTAGAGAGTCTAACCATTTGCAGATGTAATTACAAAGGCAGCACTTTCTCCTCAGTTATTTAAAGACCCTGAGTGTTGGTCCGGCCGGAGTTGAACTCACGACCTCTTACGTGACAGCCCATGCTCAACCAACTGAGCCAACGGTCAAAATAAGCCAGAGTGCCTGGCCGGGTGAAGGGGTAATTTTTCTCACTCGCCTGGGCGCCATTAGAGTACAGCCTTGGTATAGGTCAATGAACTCGCATGATAAAGAGCAACTTCTCTCAAACTGTCAACAAAAGTACAAATACCTAACCTGCGCACGAGTATAGGCTACTTAGACACTCTTGTTGTTCTTTTGAAATGTTTTGACGAGGCCGAAAACTACATGTACAAATATCAGTAATTACTAAGTTTCATTTCTTGAAACAAAAAAACTTTTGAAAATTAAGAAAACCTTTGATGCTCAAACTTGGCATGAAAAACTTCAGGAAAATTGGAAAACAAATGCCTGGTTCCATTCGATCATTATTCTTGAGGACAAAAAGCCTTGACAAAGGTGATGAAACATGTTCATTTGAGCTCTCAGGGTGCTAATTTGTGTGTTAAGGACGTTCCTGCCCAAAATGTTCCCATGTACAGATTTTTTTTTAGCTTGCCATGCAGAAAGGTAATGATCAGCATCTACTTTTGCCAAAAAGGCAAAAAAAAAAATGGGGGGTCACCGTGCGCATTTTCGAGATAAGGTGCATTTTTAGAAGCTTGCATTATTTTAAGACGATCATTGCTTACAACTGTCAGCAATAAAAAAAAAAAAGCTACACTAGTGAAAGTTAGATCAGGTAAACGTACTGAATTCAACATAACTAACATAACTAAATAAACTTTTGCAGCTGATCTTTTTTTCTGTGGTGAAATAGATCTTGAAAATCAATACATATTAGTCTAAGAAAGAAAACATAGGTTGCATTACAGCATAAAAGACGAAATATTTGTAACTTCTCATGTACAGATTTTTTTTTTTGTTAAAATCGACAAACATTTATCAGGAAAGGAAGTGATCTATGGAAAGAAAAATGGGGGTCACTGAGCATTCAAGAGAGTAAAACCTATTTGCATTGTCACGTCATTACGTGACATTTCTGAGAAGACCTGGGTCCACAGCTATCCCATGATGCCACAAGCGACCCTTTGCCTGAGGGAGGACCAAACACTGGCTCGATGCCATGTTTGTTTACCTTCCTGGTGCAATGCGTGAAAAAAATGCGCAGTAGCAATGGGCGCGAACATCCTTAAGTGCCTATGAAGTAAAAAAATACCTTTCCTTAAAAATGATGAAGACTGGTGTTTCCTATTTTGGAATATCTTCCCTCGTTTCCGAGATATTCAAGGTTTTGTTCAAAAATTGATGACGTCACAAACTGTACACATGCCCGCAATAAATCCCAAAATTGAGAATATCCCGGAAAATAAATTGGATTGGTGTTGTTCAAACTTGGCCCCAGTAATGTACTTCAGATAAGGTACAGTGACTCCAATTAAGACTCGTTTCCAGTCCCTCTCTCCAATGAACCAAATATCTCAGATTTTGAACAGATACATGTAAGTACAGGCAAATGGTCAAACTAATGGTTGTGTCGTACCTCATTGAACAGGCTTTGCGATTGGCCAAAAGAACAATAGAACGAACAAAGATAACAATGGATTTAGCACCGAAAACAATAGGAAGTACAACACTATACAGCCAATCAAAATATAGTGTTCAACAAGAGGTACATGATTGTACGACCCTAACCCAGACTTAAAACGCATGTGCTGCCCATATTTGCTTTACCGAGAGTGAACATATCTTATTACGACAATAAACGACAAAATCACTTCCGAGTTAAATAGACTTAGCAGCAAAATGGTTGGCATGGCAACAGCATAGAAATATAATTTTGTGCGTTACTTGACGTAGATTACCACTGCCGAGTTTGAACAACGCCCATCCAATATTTTTGGAGATATTCTCAATTTTGTGATTTATTGCAGTCATGTGTACATTACTGTACATGTAATTGTGACATCATCAATTTTTGAACAAAAATTGAAAATCTCTGGAACAAAAGAAGATATTCTAAAATAGAAAACACCATTCTTCATCATTTTGTAATGTCTTTAAAATAAGCAAAAGATATTTAAAATGCAAAGATTTCAAACATACAGCTTGGGCAGAGTGGTTCAAAGCAGGATTTAGCACTAACAGCAAATCATATTTTAAAATAGAATTTGCATTAAAAAAAGGCAACTTAAGTGGCATTCAATTAATATTATTGTTTCACCTGCAGTAGAAATTCTGGAATATAATCAGGAGAAAGACACTGAACACCAGCCAACTGAAGAGCTTTAATTTCGTTGTGAAGAGCTGTTTCAACAAACACATGGGTCAACTTTGAAGCCAGACTGGATTGGTATGGGGATTTACCATTCACAATAACAGCACAACCTACGTCCAGCAACCTAACAATAAGAAATACAATATCACCAGGTGGTTTACTGTGACTCAAAAAGCTGTGTGTACTAACTCCTACAAGTCTTTGGATCTGGTCAATTGCCATTGCTGTCTTTCTTTCCATGGCTACTGTGTAATTTCAGCTTGCAAACAAGCCACAAATTAAATAATGTCTCACATGGACAACTATTCATTTATTTGTTTTATCAATATTTCCCTACCCTACCTCACTCAACTGAAAAGCTCATACATTTCACCATCTGATGTTTCTGTGCCTGCTGATTACTACACAAGGTCAGGCCAGGTTTGCACACAGGTCACCATACTTGTATATTTTTAGCAATGAATTTAATACTAACGATTGTCTTTCCTTGCCTAACTGATTGAGATGGAATCAAACAGTATGTGTGCCCTTATAGCATCATTAACACTCCTTTAGAATCTCAGCCCAAGAAGACCAATATTTAAAATGGGCAAAACGAATCTTGCTATTTGCAGGTACAGTATAAATTAATAACCTTTTGTATGCTGCTCGTTTCTTGGCATCCGCAACCACTACAAGGACTTTCCATCCCTCAAAAGGTCCTCTCTGTGAGTGAAGAATTTTTCTCCAGCGAGCAGGAGCAGAAAAGTGACCAGCTGAGACTCCTGACACATTACTTTGCTTACTCCATTCGTAACAATCTTCATCAAGCCACTTTCCAGCCTTCACACTGTCCTCTATAAAGTCCTTTGTTAATATCCACTTTCCTAAATGTAAAGTCCATATTGATATAATATTTGGCCACTAAGAGAGAGCTAGTTTTTCAGCTAGATAACATACAGCTCTTTACAACCACTAACTTCATTATCTATTCCCTCACTTTCTTCAAAAAATGTTCGATAACTAGACTTACCAGGATGGGTGTTTAAAATACAATAGCATGCAATCAGGAGACAATCATTGTTTGCAGATTCAATCAATCTCCAGATTCCTTGCTATTGTATTTTAATAATAATAATAATAATAATAATAATAATAATAATAATAATAATAATAATAATAATAATAATTATTATTATTATTATTATTATTATTAATTTTTATTATTAGTTACAATACTTGTAGAGATCATCTCAATAAAATCCAGTAAATAAACTAATGATTTACTGGAATTTATTGAGATGAATCATCTACCGACCTACTCTATTGAAATTTCTGAGTATTCCCAAATATGATGCATTGTATCTCCAGAGGACTACAAGTAGTTGATGATTTGGTGTCAACAACTCAATGGCCTTATGAGCAGGAAATTAAAAGTCAGGCATGAGAAATCAACCACCATGTATGAGATAAAAAATTCTGGAACTCTAAAACCAATCCCAACAGATGTGGGCCCTTGGTTGTAAACATGGTGTCATGTGAAAGGAGAGTGAGATGCTCTCATCGGTAAGTGTAACACTGATTAATTCCTACATGTACATGGATTCATATATACGCCAGTGCTTGGCACTACAGTTTTTTGGATACTAGGCAGAGAGCTCCATAAATCACTAGTCTTTTCTCTCCTTCTAGAGTCCTTCCCCTCCCCTGAAATCTTTTTACTTCTAAAGTGACACTTGAAAAAGACTAATAATCTCGTATGAAATAAAAAGGAAGAACACCCACTTTGTTGTCTTTATTAAGAGAGTTAATAATATTGTGAAAGACCAACGTAAAACTATCTATTTAAACTAGAACAATATTTTATCAATTGAATGACTTAAGCAAATGAATTCATTCAATTCATTGAAGTACTAGTTTATGGCAACTACCAGC
>NC_090879.1:39348545-39358545 GCF_036669935.1 Montipora foliosa
AAAATATCGTGGTCCTTCCCCACATCCTCCTCTCCCCCACCAATGTTGATAATGTGATGCAAAATACTGTGCAAGCCTTTGGTGGTTTTTTCAGCAACATTGGATTGGTGGGAGGGGGAAAGTAGGAATAATTTAAATCTTTATACCTCTGACAATGGTCACAATGCTGGCCACACTTGCTGAAGGCTCAATTATTGAAATATTCACTTTGCAACAAAAAAGATAAAAACAGTTCTTTTCAAGCCCTAAAGTTCCGAGGTTGGAGGTACAAGAAGCCGATTCCGCAAAAGTCAATCGACCTGTACTAGACAATTCTGCTTTATTCTCGATATGTAGCAAGAAAGATCTACATGTACATATATTTCGAAATGCTTGGAAGATGAAACATGGGTGGCTAGAAGATTTAGAAGAAAAAAATAGACCTCTTTACAGTTGTGTGCTTAGTTACCTGGCCTTTAAATGAAAGTGAGGCTGGTGTTGACCTTGTTATGATACAGACCTCCCTCCTTTTGTTATGTTAATGATGTTGTTGTCATGCTAATTAGTAAGAACTTACATAACAGGTTTCTATCAAAACAAGGTCAACTCCAGCCTCACTTTCATTCACAGGCCAGGTAACTAAGCACACAACTGTAAAATGGACTATTGTACCTTGGGAAAGGGCCCAACCTTTTTTGGGGGATTGCCCCTATGGGCCATATGATCCCTTCAGAAAAAATTCTGGTAAGAACACTGCACGAGGCCTACCACTGTACATGCAAGTATGCGGTTTAGCCTGTTTACGTATTTAAAGTTGTAAAGGCTTTTTAAAATTCAAAATCTGTTATGTACATTTTTTCCAAGTAAAATTGAGAGTTTTTAGAAAATCGTGGATGTCACTTTGGAATGATGATAATAATAATAATAATAATAATAATAATAATATAAACTTACATGTATATAACATGAATTATAGCAGGGCTCGAGACTAACAGTTGCCAACTAGCCACAGGCCAGTGAAATTTCAGTTTTGGCTAGAGTAGATTTTGAGTTTTCAGTAGCCAATGGGGCTAGTAAATATTGTGAAGCAGTGGAGTTCTGGATGAAAACAAAAAATGAATGGGGCAGAAGGAGAGAATAGAAACTAACAAAAACAGAAACTGTTAGCAGATTCTATGGAATTTACTGCCTTAGAAAATGATACGTAAGTTGAAGAAAAAAAACTGAAGAGACAAATGCAGATTACAGTTTCTCTGCACCCCATTACAAACAATTAATGTGTGAAATCGTGGCTGCCTTTAAAGCCTAGTTACTGGGTTGCCAACCCAGTCGGAATCTGTCTTTAATTTCGTCGTTTTTTTATTTTTCGTTTTCTTTTTTTTTTTATTTTTTTCCGTGTCGGTAAAAGTCCTGCCTGTCACTCCCGTGCTAAGTGGTGTCTTTGTGCATAGAGCCTTCTACGCGTATTTTCTTAGGATCGAGAGGGTAGTGGGAAATGCGTAGATTTCTCTGGTGGACACAGTAGAACGATTAACTTAACCGGCAATGGCGTCGAAAGTCATGTAACGCGAATGGCGTTTTAGTGGATCTTTGAACAAAATGTACCCTTATGAAGCTCAATAATGGCAAGCGAATTGGATACTGAGCAAGACAGGCCGTCGAATGTTAGAAGCGACGAGTAATGGACTTCGACAACAATCTGTCGCCCGTCGAGCCGTAATCAAAGTGAGCTGTCTTCCTTAAATTTTGCCAAGTGTGGTGTTTTGTACAACACGCAAACCAAATGAACAGTTCTCTGGTAACTCAGTATGGGTTCAACAAAGACAGAGAAGGAATCCATATAGTGGATCTGTTATCTCAGTTGTCTCGCTATTTGTCAGATTTGTATTTACCTGTTCTCAACTCTGCACAGTCTTCCGGTATAACAATTGGAAATTTCACTAATAAGTCATTGACGTGAATGGCGTTTTAGTGGATCTTTAAACAAAATATACCCTCATGGAGCTCAAGAATGGATCGTCAATTGGATGAGCAAGACAGCGCTGAAAAATAAATATCTGGATTTTAAGAGACGAGTAATGGTCTTCGACAACAATTTCATTTTTCGCCTTTGGATATCAAGTGAGCTTTGTTTCTAATATTTTACTAACTTGGTATTATATAAAACACGGAAATCAAATAGCAATTTTTTATGGATTTAACCATAGTTACTAACTATGATTTAACAAATTAACATTGAAGGAATCGAACGCCTACAAGAATGCATCACAGTGTTTACTCACGTCGCATCTTAGTTGTCTGACAATTTACATTTACCGGTATTTTGTACTCAACTCTGCAAAGGTGTAAAATATTTGGAAATGTGACAGTGAAAAATTACTTGAATGAAAGCTTGTTGTGACACAGTCTCTTTTGTGCTTTATTATTTACGGTCAAGGTTCTTTCGAAAAGGGTTGAATGTGAACTGTCAGAAATGTATTTAATTGCATATGCTTTGTGATTGTGTTTCGCTTGCACGCACGCAACTGAAATAGGAAGGGTTTCTTGCCTCTTATAGCAAATATGTTGCTTGTTTCAATAAATGTTTCGCTGGAAAATATTTCTGTGAAATTTCTAGCTTTTGTAAATTTATCATGTTGTGTAATTTTCGAGCTTAGCAAATTTGCATACATGTGTTGAAATGTGATACGGGGAGAGTTTTTGTGGTAACGCATAAGTCACGAAAATAAACAGGTCTGTTGGAAGCGTGCTTGAGTTTCAACAAAGTGACCCCCAAAATCGGCAAAAGATTGTGACGCTGATGAATAATAAAGTAGCTGCTATTACCAAAACGATGGAATTACCTGGTGATAAATAACCTTGTCTTGGAGAGTAAATTTTTGATTTTCCAGAAACAATGGTCAACCTCTGAGAGTTGGGCGATTGTGAACTTTGTGTTGAATTCGCACATTTCTTGTCAAAATTTATAACAATCGAAAGAAAAAGAAAACTAACAAAAACAAAAACCCGGTAGCTTGGCATCATTTGACACAGATGCTTCACTGTTTCGCGAGTAAACATGCCGCGGTAAAATAACGGAGGGGGACATGGGGATTTGCGGTGTTGCGGTGTTGATGGTTTTTTAAATGCGGTGATGCGGTGAATAAAATCTCAATTTGCGGTGATGCGGTGATCGCAAACCCAACGGTGTGCGATGTTTGTGTTTCGCAAGCTACGGTGTTCGGTGAAATGAAATTATTTGAGGTGCTGAGGTTTCTTGTTTGGTCTTTCAAAATACTCTAGAGATCAAAGAAACTGAACGCCGAAGTTTATTGATGTAACAATACTTGTTACTAAGAGGACGCTCCACACTCTGGAAATGTTGTTTTATCGCTTGGCAGCTTTTCGGGTTAACTTCTCAGTAATGTTCATGGAACTTCATACAAACGATCTCTCCGGGTAAGTACAAGAAAACTGATTTACGGGTATCAACAGTATCGACGCGTAGGCATGCATTGACAAGAGTACATTTTGTTGTGTTTATTTTGTGGAAAATTGTTTAGGTATAAAAGTGTTATGTCAAGTGTAGACGTTAAAATCATGTAGCTAAAAATAATTGTTGCGGTGACGGTGTTTCGTCGACTTTTCTTGCGGTGATGCGGTGTTCGTTAATTTTTTTTTGCGGTGTTACAGTGTTACCCCCCCCCCCCCAACTTGAAAGAAATTGCGTGGAACGCTGCACGTACCACAGGCAACGCAGTGTACCCTCACGGAGGGTCTAGTTTCCAGGGAAACACCTTTTACATTCTTCCCCGACCAATCGTTGATGATCACAAACAAGACGCAAGAGATAGAAAATTCTCTTTCATTGCGTGATGTTGTTCGTGACGAGTAGCAACACAAAAGCGAGGAAACACAATAATTGTTAAACTGTTTCTGATTGTTTGTGATCAATTGATGGTAACTTTTGCGCATGTGATACATTTTGACGAATAGTAATGAAAATGGCATTTGAGTTCGATTGTGGCAATGAGGATGCTCCTCAAAACAGTGTTAGTTTAATGAATATCAAAGAATGTAGTACCACATGCCAAATACACTGTATACCGGTAGTAGAGTTCTCGATCATGAAGAGCCAGTTCCTGCATTATAATTTAATACTGGCTATGCTGCAACCGTTGCTGCTCCTCTCCGCCTTCTTCTTTGCAACAACTCCAACATAAGAAGACGTTGAACACGATGTAAAAACTTAATTCTGCTTTTTATTTTGTGCCCTTTTGTTACGATGTCATGAGATCAAGTTGCGTAAAGCAATCACCCATATGGAAAACAGAATCGCAAACACAATCGCAAAAAGTGACAGTGTTTGCTATCGAGCCATCGCAAACTGTCAACATTGGCCCAATGGTTTTTTGTCAAGCTAACATTTTTTAAAAAAACTGAGTTTACTTGTTTTACCAATTCCTCAGTTCTTCCATAGGATTGGTAGCATTGGAATCTTTTGAAGAATTTGTGAACCTTTCGGGTTTGCCTGTACAAGAACAAGCACCAGCAAAAAACCTCTGTGAAAGAGATGCTGTTGTAAGTTCCTGTGGCACATTTTCAAGTGGCTCAGGAAATGGAGGTGGTTTTGTTAAAAAACATCCAAGCCTTTGTAAAGCATCAGATAGGAATGCAACGTTTTTGCTTAGATCACAGCAGGCAGATGGCATTTCTTACAAACCAACTGATGGACAGAATGGTAATCTTTCATCTGCAATGGTAAAACTTGTGGAGTCTGCACATTTTGGAAACCCAGGTAAATGTTGGTGAATCTAATTTCCAGCACTCAGCAAACTCCTCTTGTGTTCTCATACACCTGACCAGGGCTTTCAATAAAATTGGAAGTTGGCGGTTGAATAGAGAAACCGACTGTTGTCATTGTCAAAATGAATTATTTTTAATCTTAGATTTGAAAGAATCTGTCTTCATTACCTCAATTTAGGAAAAAAGTAGCTACCTTCTCTGGATGAAGTACACTGTAGCTAACACTTTTCATTGGGAAGGAAAGGAACTTTATTTAAGTCAAAAGTGTCTAGTCGTTCTAGTGCTGGAGTACTAATTGGGGACACCGTAAACTGAAATTAACAATTAACGCAAATCAAGTCAAATGTAACCTGGCTTGTCTTTTGAAAGGATCACACACATTTGTACAACACAGCATATAGTTACTTAATAATGTATTTACAGTGCTATTTTTGAGTCCTGGCATTTTTGTGTTTTTGTACATGTATTTCATACATTGCTTTTTTTCTTAAAAGTGTTTTTTAGTACAATATGGAAAGGGATTTTACCATTTCTTTTGTTCTTGTTATATAATTTGTATCCACAGAGAAGGAATATATAAGAAGGAAATTTGACAAGTGCAGTGGTGGACTAAATATTTTAGGAATTGAAGAATTTGCCTTGTTTATGGCTGAGATTGGACTGGAGACTGACAGGATGAAAGACTTTTTCAGGTAAAACTTAAAGTGCAACAGTATGATAAAAAAATAGCAACCTTTTGTCTTCATAATTTGTGCTAATTACTAAACCTTGCAAATTGCAATAATTCATTTGACAGACTGTTATTACTACAGTGTAGCTTTAAAATCTTGAGAGAGCTCTAGACTTGGAGAATGTAATGTGTGTGTACTTTTGTAGCACTAGAGATTTTGGCTTTCACAGGTTATTAAACTGTATCTTGCATAGTTGACATTTCTATCCGGTTCTCTGGGGCCTTCAGGGATGTTTTCATTGTGAGTAATGGCATAAAATCCAAATCCTGAGCTTGTTTAGGTGTCATCTTGTTTGTAACTCCAAGAGCTTTGACATGGCTTATTTTCCCACGTCATGTTCAAGGCTTTCTTAGGTCGCAGGAGTTTGAACTCCACAAAAACACAGTTGGCCTTTAGTGGAAACTTCTCGCTTTTGACTTTATGACACACAAGTTGTCTTCTTTGTCGTGTGGGTCTCACTGCACCTTTGTTCTTCTTTGTCTAATGGTTGAGAGCTAGCTGGCTTCGAATCTTTATCCGGTCCTTGTTATATTTAACAACTAGTGATTTGCTAAGTCCTCTTTTTTCTGCAACCTTTTCCCAGAGCTTCTTAGTCTTAAGCTCTTTCATGGTATCTAGAAGATCGAGAGTTTTTATCTTGAAGTCTATAGTGTAAGATTTGCCCCCCGACGGTTGTTGTTGCTGATGTCGTTGCCAGAATCGCATTCCTCTAGCTCTGTTGTTTCTAGACTTTTGTCCTCTGCTTGCTGGTGTGTAGTTTGATTGACACATTTGTCTTGAGTTTTCGATGAAATAGCAGTTCCTCAGCTGCTTTTGCCGAGCTTTAAGTGCTGAGATGGATGTTCGAATCGTACATGAATATCAAGGTATTTCTGTTAAAGATGTTGATGTCTGATTATTTTCAGATCATTTTGCATAAACCATCCGAATCAGCTGACTTTTGAAGAGCTGATTTCTGGATTGGCAGCTATGGATCCAAGTACACCTCATGGAGGACTTTCTGGGGAGATGCGTTGTCGATACATCTTCAGGTTCTATGCAGTTGAAGAGGAAGGTGTTCTTTCCTTTGAGGAATTCAGGTAAGTAGCTCTCAAACATGGAGAACGTACCGGCTTTACTGTACCTTTAATAAAAATTCTGGCCCTGAAGCTCAACTTTCACCCAACAATTCTGCGTTTGATTTGATTAATGGCATATCATTAAAAAAAAGAACTGTTTATCACTGTTAATCATGTTTGGAGGGAAAATTAGCTAATGCTATTAAAAACTGAATTGAGACAGAGGGAAGTTGGCCAATCACAACATTAGATAAGAGCCATTAATCTCTTTTGCTACAAAAATTATAATGCCAGTAAAAACTAAACCACTCAACTTGAGTTTGAACTTCAATGTTAATTACAGTAAATAAGAAATTATCAGTGTCGTGTAAATACAAATGTATTAATGATTTATGGGCACGAACCATAGGCAAGTGCAATTTGAAAACTTTCAAATTATCACTAGCGAAATCACAAAATACCCAAGCAAGTTCATACGATTTTTCATTTTTATATACTTCCCACTATTACTCTCTCGCTGTGTTTCCATAGCAACTTCCATATTGCACTCAATAACATGTATTACACTCTATAAATCTGCTGTGCTATTAGTTTCTTGAACAGTTGCTTTGACTCCCTATGTTGCTCTTAGCCTGTTCGAAGGGTTTTGATATTAATTTTATCCCATTTGTGAAAAGTGGTTTAAAAACCATTCTTGTGGAATGGAGAGGCTTTGGCAACTTGTCACGAGCAAGTAATGTGGAAGAAGGTTATAAAAAAGAACAGAACAATGACTAACAAAATGGGCTATATCAAAGAGCAGATGCTGTAAATGTTTTACTGGTCGATGATTATGATTGCCATGAATATAATTCCAGGTCAGTGATAAGGGATATACAGCATGTCAAGGGAAAAAGTGCACAAGATGCTGCTGTGTCAGAGGAGGCAGTCAACAAAGCCAAGTATGTAAAACTTTGTTCTACGCTGAGAAACTTCATGGTGGTGTTTTGGGTTCATAGCTTGACTTGCGAATGCAAATAAGTCTTGGAAATCCTCTTAGGTGATAGCCTGTGAAAAAACCGGATGCTCTTGCAAGCTACTTAGGTGAACTCTGATTTAAATTCATTTGCACTTGTGTCAATTGCCTTGTGGGCAATCTTGCCAGAAGGGTTTGCGAACGGTGTTTGGACTTCTTGAGGTTCCACAGAGTTATTAGCTAGTATTAATCTCGGATTATTGAAGCGTGTTCGTCAGTCGCTTTGGAAGCAAAGAAGAAAAGTAGGGAAAGAAACAATCTTATCGTAACAACCAATCATGAGGTGCGCGATTGTCATTGACGTATCAATGCACGTATGACGTAATTCAAGATCGCTGAAAAAGCAGGCAAACGAAAACACGAAAATTTGCTAAAGTTCACCCTATGCACAGGGAACCCAAGATAAGAAATAACGTTCTCCTACATGCAATTTCGAACGCAAAAAGATTAACTGCAGCATACCTGATCACTATTGTGTTCTTGTAGCGGCTTCGTTTGAAGAACAAGGCATGTAACAATACACGCTATGCATATGCAAACAAGAAGCCTGGAGGCGCTTATGCTGGGTGGGTCGATGTAAGCATTAAAACTTTTTGTAGCGATAATCAAAGTCTGTTTACACTAGCAAACAAGCTTGTGTCAGGAAGGCTCCAGCTTGCATTAAAGTGGCAACGAGGAAAACCTGGAATTTGAATAGTGCAGTGGCAAGGACACAAGGAATTTTCTCACATGAAGTGAATTAAGAAACTGATCAGGGCTTAAAGGGTGATCCCTGTGAAGATATGTAATTTGACTGCAGAAAAGGTCCGTTTTCAGTCTTTGGTTTTGTAAATTTTTAGTTTAGCCAATGCAATGAAGAATATTCAAGTCTCAGGAGAGCAACAGACAATCTCCTATTTAAGAACATTTTCGAAAGCTCGCAAAATTCATTGCTAGGCACTCTAAATGAAAAATGTTTTGTTGTACGGGCAAAGTTTTGGAGAATAATAGAATATTTTATAACACTCACTGTAATTGCTGCAAATTGAACCAATGGAGCCTAAGGGAAAACACCGATTCCCGTTGGTCCGACCGAAGTTAAGCCCTCTTGGACTTATTTGGATGGTAGACCGGTCGGTGATCACCCTTGTGTTGTCACTATTGAAGTCGCGCTGCTCGGAGTCTGCTGATATTCAAGAACGTTGTTATTGCAAAAATACATATAGTATGATACCTTTATTCTGAACAATTACTAGAAAGCGGTACAAAAAGATTCTCCCCAAAAGATACAACTTACTACCTCGTCGGTGACAAAACGGGACTCTATCCTTTATTATCTGTCTCTGTCCTTTATTACCTCTATCCTCTATCCTTTATTATCTATCTCTATCCTTTATTACCTCTATCCTCTATCCTTTATTATTGCAAGTTTATAACCTAACTATGTAGTGTCAGTATGGATATTACAAACAATAAACGTAACACTAAGTAGAGCAATGATCGATAAATAAGGTATCGTAGGTAATGAACGGTAATAATTTCGATAGAGTACGTGCCGCGCTTAAATTTATCCGAGTTGGGACTTTTTCTCGATTTATAGTACTGTGTGAAAGTTTCTTCAAATTTCGTGTTTAGACAAACTCTTTGCTAACCAGTTAAACTATTCGTTTGATGATTTACAACTGTTACAAGCCGCGGAACTCGTTGGTTCCATTGGTGAAATCATTCCTTCGATTGGCAAACTCGTTGGTTCGATCGATGGCAACGAACAGGTTCCCAGTTGGAAGCACACTCTATGCAAGTATTCACGGTTCGATACAGCTAAAAAACAGCGCTAATAAGTCCAAGAATTCAATCTCTGTTCACTATTTGACAAATGGACAAACTGCATGGTTTGATTGGAGAACTTCTCTCTCCAGATTTCATGAACATTCGGGGCGTGTTGTGTGTGATCAGCACTTCAGCGTTTTTCTTGTGCACCTTGATCTTGCACATGATTCAAAGTTGGACTGGAGCCTATGAAATCGCACATAGTGTTTGTCCAACCTGATCGACCCCTGATCTTGCACGTGATTCCAAGGTGGAATGGAGCCAATGAAATCGCACAATAGAAGAACATGGCGATTTGTGACTATGATGAAAAAACGGAGCTCGCCCGAATCGTTAACACGGGACGCCTACGGCATCCCGCTTAATAACGGGTATTCTGTAGTTAAGCCCAAACTCACAACTGAAAATTATTGAAGAACAATGTCTTGTTTTAAACTCAGAGTGATTGTCCATTTTTTAGAAACTGTGCTGATCTCAATGTTATTTCAAGGTCTTGTCGTGGTTGGGGTCGAACTTCAACCTCGTATACCAAAATCCGTGTAGTATTTCTCATCTTGAAGTAAGTAGATTTTGCTTCTTTTCATTTGACAGAATTTTCGGAAGAGGCCCAAGCGAGAAGCTAC